>NW_024609542.1:0-213833 GCF_018296145.1 Oncorhynchus tshawytscha
TGGTCAACTCACACAGACAGCATCGTGAGGAAGGCGCAGCAGCGCCTCTTCAACCTCAGGAGGCTGAAGAAATTCGGCTTGTCACCAAAAGCACTCACAAACTTCTACAGATGCACAATCGAGAGCATCCTGGCGGGCTGTATCACCGCCTGGTATGGCAACTGCACCGCCCTCAACCGTAAGGCTCTCCAGAGGGTAGTGAGGTCTGCACAACGCATCACCGGGGGCAAACTACCTGCCCTCCAGGACACCTACACCACCCGATGCTACAGGAAGGCCATAAAGATCATCAAGGACACCAACCACCCGAGCCACTGCCTGTTCACCCCGCTGCCATCCAGAAGGCGAGGTCAGTACAGGTGCATCAAAGCTGGGACCGAGAGACTGAAAAACAGCTTCTATCTCAAGGCCATCAGACTGTTAAACAGCCACCACTAACATTGAGTGGCTACTGCCAACACACTGTCAATGACACTGACTCTACTCCAGCCACTTTAATCATGGGAATTGATGGGAAATGATGTAAATATATCACTAGCCACTTTAAACAATGCTACCTTATATAATGTTACTTACCCTACATTGTTCATCTCATATGCATACGTTGATACTGTACTCTATATCATCGACTGCATCCTTATGTAATACATGTATCACTAGCCACTTTAACTATGCCACTTGGTTTACATACTTATCTCATATGTATATACTGTACTCGATATCATCTACTGTATCTTGCCTATGCTGCTCTGTACCATCACTCATTCATATATCCTTATGTACATATTCTTTATCCCCTTACACTGTGTATGACAGTAGTTTTTTTTTTGGAATTGTTAGTTAGATTACTTGCTCGTTATTACTGCATTGTCGGAACTAGAAGCACAAGCATTTCGCTACACTCGCATTAACATCTGCTAACCATGTGTATGTGACAAATAAAATTTGATTTGATTTGATTTGTCTTTATACTCTGTTTCAAACTCATACAAAAGATACCCAATAAGAAATTTGGAAAAAAGTTAGGCTGCTAGAAAATTCTCAGATTGTTTGCTATAGTTGAATCAGGGTTATTTGTTACAATGTATTTTTTCCATTGGGTTGTTTTCACATTGTCAAAAATTGTAAAACAAACTAGAATACTTCAACAAAATAAATGTGTGTATCAGAAGTTACACCGCCTGCTTAGTCAGTACCAGTTCTTCCGAATTCATCTCACACCAAGGCTGGAACCTGTTCTGCCAGATTCTCTTAAAGGACGTTGGAGGCGGCTTATGGTAGAAAAATTCACAATAAATTATCTGGCAACTGCTCTGGTTGACATTCCTGCACTCAGCATGTAAATAGCACACTTCCTCAAAACTTGAGACATCTGTGGTATTGTGTTGTGTGACAAAACTGCACGTTTTAGGGTGGCCTTTTAGGGTGGTCTTTTTGTCCCCAGCAGAAGGTGCACCTGTGTAATGATCACGTTGTTTAATCAGCTTCTTGATATGCCACACCTATCAGGTCAATGGAATATCTTAGCAAACGAGAAATGATCACCCACAGGGATGTAAAGACATTTGAAAGAAATAAGCTTTTTCATGGATCATTTCCTGTATTGGATCATTGGATCATTTCCTGTATTTTTTTTTCAGCTCATGAAACACGGAACCAACACTTTACATGTTGTGTTTACACACTGAGTGAACAAAACATTAAGGACACCATGTCTTTCCATGACATAAACTGACAGGTGAATCCAGGTGAAAGCTAGGATCCCTTATTGATGTCACTTGCTAAATCCACTACAATCAGTGTAGATGAAGGGGAGGAGACGGGTTAAAGAAGGATGTTGAAGCCTTGAGACAATTGTGCATGAATTGCATTCGACAGCTTGATGAAAACCAGTCGATATTCAGGTCCCCAAGAAAGTAGATTCTCTGTTTACCGTCACATAAACTCATTCTAAAATGGATTACATCCCCCCCTCATCAATCTACACACAATACCCCATGATGACAAAGCAAAAAAACAGATTTATAGAAATTTGGGAAAAAGTTAGACGGCCAGAAAATTCACAGTTGGTATGGACTTCACAAAGCTATGGAAGTGAACTGAAAGTGAAAAAATGCACACAGTTGCAATGTTCTTCCCAACCGATTGGCTGTTTTGCTGGTGGCAAAACAAATGAACCTTCAAATGAACCTTCTGCACGTGTGTGATTCTCTACTTAACAATATTTTTGCTACCCCCCTCCGTGTGTGATTCTCTCCTTTACAATGTTTTGCTCCCTCTACTGCCACTTCCCCCGTGTGTGATTCTCTCCTTTACAATGTTTTGCTCCCTCTACTGCCACTTCCCCCCCGTGTGTGATTCTCTCCTTTATTATTCTTTTGTATCAGCTTGAAAAAATGTGGCTGACATCGAGTTTCCATATCGGTGACCATCACTAATAACAAATCAAATTTTATTATCACATACACATATTCAGCAGACGTTATTGCGGGTGTTGCGAAATGCTTGTGTTCAAAGCTCCAACAGTGCAGTAATATCTAACAATTCACAACAATACACACACATCTAAAGGGAAAAAAATGGAATTAAGAAATATGTGAATATTATGATTAGCATTGTTGGAGTGTCATTGACGAAAATACAGTGGAATAGAATACAGTATATACATATGAGATGAATAATGCAGAATGTAAACATTATTCAAGTGACTAGTGTTCCATTATTAAAGTGGCCAGTGATTCCATGTCTATGTATATAAGGCAGCAGCCTCTAAGGTGCAGGGTTAAGTAACCAGGTGGTATCTGGCTAGTGATGGTTATTTAACAGTCTAATAGTCTATGTAGCTGCTGTAGATACTAGTTACAATAGATACCGTATGTGTATTATGTATACTGTACAGCCATATATAAGATAATAGTTACAATAGATACAGGATGTGAATTCTGTATCCTGTACAGCCATATATAAGATAATAGTTACAATAGATACAGGATGTGTATTCTGTATCCTGTACAGCCATATATAAGATAATAGTTACAATAGATACCGTATGTGTATTATGTATACTGTACAGCCATATATAAGATAATAGTTACAATAGATACAGGATGTGTATTCTGTATAGCTGGTTGTCATTAATCATTGAACCAGGTCTTTCTATTCACACAGTCTGAGTAAATCCATATTCAGGAGCAGAGAACAGAACATCATCTCTCCAGAAAGGTGTGTATCTGTATATTCAGGAGCAGAGAACAGAACATCATCTCTCCAGAAAGGTGTGTATCTGTATATTCAGGAGCAGAGAACAGAACATCATCTCTCCAGAAAGAACATCATCTCTCCAGAAAGGTGTGTATCAGTATATTCAGGAGCAGAGAACAGAACATCGTCTCTCCAGAAAGGTGAGTATCAGTATATTCAGGAGCAGAGAACAGAACATCGTCTCTCCAGAAATGTGTGTATCTGTATATTCAGGAGCAGAGAACAGAACATCGTCTCTCCAGAAAGGTGTGTACCTGTATATTCAGGAGCAGAGAACAGAACATCGTCTCTCCAGAAAGGTGTGTATCAGTATTTTACTGTGCCATCATCACCATTTGGCTGGCTACCCAAACTCCATGCTACTGGCCAAACTCTACACCACGCCCACGGACGTTAGTTTCTTCTCCGCAATGCGTCTGACTCTGAATACGTCCACAACGTTTGCTCGAACAAAAAACACATTTAAACTTTTTTAAATTTAGTGGAATTTCCATTTAGTTTTTAATCCACGTGGTTTCACCCATGGATGTAAACATGAGGTTTGTGAAGAATTGATTTGGTGGGGTTGGTAATTAGGTAGGGGTGTGTTCTCCAGTGGCCGTGGGATTTCGTTATGTTAATTAAGACTAAGTTAGAAGTTGTCTGTGATTGATGTCTGTTTACAACAGATTATGTCATGTCAGGTAAAACATTACACGGGAGTCGTGATCTATCACCGTAGATGTCAAATTACACATATGTAATGTCTATATTATTAAACCAGATTTTGTATAGATCATTGAAGATCTATTGCACGTATGAACACAATGATATCCCCTGATGCTGCAGACATCTGATTATTTAGAATATGTTTAGACTATTTAGAATATGTTTAGATTATTTAGAATATGTTTAGATTATTTAGAATATGTTTAGATTATTTAGAATATGTTTAGATTATTTAGAATATGTTTAGATTATTTAGAATATGTTTAGATTATGTTTATATTATTTAGAATATGTTTAGATTATGTTTAGATTATTTAGAATATGTTTAGATTATTTAGAATATGTTTAGATTATGTTTATATTATTTAGAATATGTTTATATTATTTAGATTATGTTTAGATTATTTAGAATATGTTTAGATTATTTAGAATATGTTTAGATTTTTAGAATATGTTTAGATTATGTTTAGATTATTTAGAATATGTTTAGATTATGTTTAGAATATGTTTTTGTTTATATTATTTAGAATATGTTTAGATTATTTATATTTTTATGATTATTTAGAATATGTTTAGATTATTTAGAATATTTAGATTATTTAGAATATGTTTAGATGTTTGATTTGATTTGAGAATATGTTTAGATGATTTAGAATATGTTGGTGATGGAAAATGTCTGATGAGCAATGATACATCACAAACACCATCTATTCACATTGTGGTCAGTGAAGATTACAAAGAAAAAGCCACATCTCAGACTGGCCAATAAAAAGAAAAGATTAGGATGTGCAAAAGATCACAGACACTGGACAGAGGAACTCTGCCTAGAAGGCCAGCATCCCGGAGTCGCCTCTCCCAGAGTCTGGTCAATTGTCAGATTCATGTGGTTTCGGATTCATGAGAGATGAAATGATCAGAGACAGACTTGTGATTGTCTGTAAAGATGAACAGACGCAGATACAATTAATTAAGACGAACACTGTCCCTGAACAGGCATAATCTGTCAATTATGCCACTCAGAACAAAGACAGACACCATGTCGATAGAAAATGGAAACATAATTCATCTGAAAATAATCTAAGGTGGAAAAAACAAGAAAGAAGGTTACATGTACTGTGGATCAACACAAGAGCCAAATGTCCAGCATATGGGCTTATATGCCAATTCTGTGGGAAAAAAATCAACAATTTTGCTAAAGTGTGCAGACAAAGTAAGCCTGTCAATCTGCTAGAACAGGATACATGCAGTGATCACAACGATGATGGAGAAGGGGACTAGAACAGGATACATGCAGTGATCACAACGATGATGGAGAAGGGGACTGGAACAGGATACATGCAGTGATCACAACGATGATGGAGAAGGGGACTAGAACAGGATACATGCAGTGATCACAACGATGATGGAGAAGGGGACTAGAACAGGATACATGCAGTGATCACAACGATGATGGAGAAGGGGACTAGAACAGGATACATGCAGTGATCACAACGATGATGGAGAAGGGGACTAGAACAGGATACATGCAGTGATCACAACGATGATGGAGAAGCGGACATGGCTATACATGACAGAGGTTAATTCTGTTCAAAGTGGCAAAGATAACTGGTTTACAAACTTAAAGCTGACCCCACTGACATGTGATAACTGCGATTATGATCCAAGCAGCACTATCAAATGCCAGTTAGACAGTGGTTCAACTGTCAATATACTCAGCTAGGGAGACTTTACGCAAGTAATGCAGGGAGGAGATACAATGCCTCAACCAAGCAAGGCAAGGTGAAGGCTGTACAATGTCTTGGTTATTACATCAGTAGGGGAGTGTGAACTACAAGCCAATCACGATTAGGAAACATATGTGCTAAAGTTCCAAGTGGGGAAAATCCTGCAAGAGCCACTCCTTTTCAGCAAAAACGTGTGAAAAGCTCAAGTTGCAACAACAGCTCAACCACCAACATCTCATTCATCACGTCAGCACTAAAGAAATAACACACGGTCCCGTCAGACTCGAACACCTCAGGGGCAATACTGAAACAGTTTGAGGATGTTTTTGAAGAAATGGGGGCTCTGCCAGGTGAGCTGTTAGACCAGTAAAACAGCTTCCCCCTCCGCCGAATCCCCATTCCACTGAAGGAAAAAAAATAACAAAGGCTGTTGATTCAATGGAGGAACAGATACTGGTGGGCAAGGTTACCTTTATGGAGTGAAACCAGCTGCAGAGGAATATCAGTGAAGGGAACATGATGCACTTCAGGAACTGCCAGGAATAGGCGTCACTTCAGGGACTGCCAGGAATAAGCATCACTTCAGGGACTGCCAGGAATAAGCATCACATCGGGGACTGCCAGGAATAAGCATCACTTCAGGGACTGCCAGGAATAAGCATCACTTCAGGGACTGCCAGGAATAAGCATCACTTCAGGGACTGCCAGGAATAAGCATCACTTCAGGGACTGCCAGGAATAAGCATCACTTCAGGGACTGCCAGGAATAAGCATCACTTCACAGGGACTGCCAGGAATAAGCGTCACTTCAGGGACTGCCAGGAATAAGCATCACTTCAGGGACTGCCAGGAATAAGCATCACTTCAGGGACTGCCAGGAATAAGCATCACTTCAGGGACTGCCAGGAATAAGCGTCACTTCAGGGACTGCCAGGAATAAGCATCACTTCAGGGACTGCCAGGAATAAGCATCACTGCTGATGACATCACTGCTGTGGTGCAACAATGGAAGAAGCAGCGGCAGGACCATGACCACAACCTGACTCAGCTCTTACAAAGAGCAAAGGGAGATTCATCTAAAGTTGAGTAAAGACTAAAGTTAAGCTCAGGCTCACAAGTACTTTCATACACGGGACATCTTTTGACACCTGAAGGCCAGAAGCCAGACCCTGAATTGAAAAGGAATGCCTAGCCATAGTGTTCGCCTGTGACCGTTTTGATCAATACCTTCAATGTAAGGACTTTATTTAGGTGCACACTGATAACAAGCAGCTCGAGGTTCTTTAAATAAAAACTATTCTGTCTGCCCCCAAGTGATTTCAAGGATGATGCTAAAGCATCAGCGTTATCAACTACAGGTAGAATACTAGAAAGGAGCAGAGCTTCACATTGTAGATGTTCTTGTCTCGAGCAGCACACTACCAACAACTAGTTGGTAGTGTCCAAACGATCATATTGTCTTTAGTGTAGAAACTAGACTTGTTCCCCTAGATCGGGGGTGTCAGAGGCGTTCTCTCCTCTAGGGTTTTGGGTCTAGTTTCTACTTTTTATTCAATGTTTACAAGTTCACACAGTTGTACACGTTATTACAGTTTATTTTTTGTCCTTAATCTATAACATCAAACATCATCAAAACACCTACTACTATTAATTACCTTATATATGTATTACAACAGGTGGTTAATTACCTTATATATGTATTACAACAAGTGGTTAATTACCTTATATATGTATTACAACAGGTGGTTAATTACCTTATATATGTATTACAACAGGTGGTTAATTACCTTATATATGTATTACAACAGGCTGTTAATTACCTTATATATGTATTACAACAGGCTGTTAATTACCTTATATATGTATTACAACAGGTGGTTAATTACCTTATATATGTATTACAACAGGTGGTTAATTACCTTATATATGTATTACAACAGGTGGTTAATTACCTTATATATGTATTACAACAGGCTGTTAATTACCTTATATATGTATTACAACAGGTGGTTAATTACCTTATATATGTATTACAACAGGTGGTTAATTACCTTATATATGTATTACAACAGGCTGTTAATTACAACAGGTGGTTCATTACCTTATATATGTATTACAACAGGTGGTTAATTACCTTATATATGTATTACAACAGGTGGTTAATTACCTTATATATGTATTAAATGTATTACAACAGGTGGTTAATTACCTTATATATGTATTACAACAGGTGGTTAATTACCTTATATATGTATTAAATGTATTACAACAGGTGGTTCATTACCTTATATATGTATTCAACAGGTGGTTAATTACCTTATATATGTATTACAACAGGTGGTTAATTACCTTATATATGTATTACAACAAGTGGTTAATTACCTTATATATGTATTACAACAGGTGGTTAATTACCTTATATATGTATTACAACAAGTGGTTAATTACCTTATATATGTATTACAACAAGTGGTTTTTATTTTTATTTTTTATTTCACCTTTATTTAACCAGGTAGGCCAGTTGAGAACAAGTTCTCATTTGCAACTGCGACCTGGCCAAGATAAAGCATAGCAGTTTGAGCAGACAACACAGAGTTACACATGGAATAAACAATTAACAAGTCAATAACACAGTAGAAAACAAAGGGGGAGTCTATATACAATGTGTGCAAAAGGCATGAGGAGGTAGGCGAATAATTACAATTTTGCAGATTAACACTGGAGTGATAAATGATCAGATGGTCATGTACAGGTAGAGATATTGGTGTGCAAAAGAGCAAGTAAATAAATAAAAACAGTATGGGGATGAGGTAGGTGAAAATGGGTGGGCTATTTACCAATAGACTATGTACAGCAGCAGCGATCGGTTAGCTGCTCAGATAGCTGATGTTTGAAGTTGGTGAGGGAGATAAAAGTCTCCAACTTCAGCGATTTTTGCAATTCGTTCCAGTCACAGGCAGCAGAGTACTTGAACAAAAGGCGGCCAAATGAGGTGTTGGCTTTAGGGATGATCAGTGAGAGACACCTGCTGGAGCGCGTGCTACGGATGGGTGTTGCCATCGTGACCAGTGAACTGAGATAAGGCGGAGCTTTACCTAGCATGGATTTGTAGATGACCTGGAGCCAGTGGGTCTGGCGATGAATATGTAATGAGGGCCAGCCGACTAGAGCATACAGGTCGCAGTGGTGGGTGGTATAAGGTGCTTTAGTGACAAAACGGATGGCACTGTGATAGACTGCATCCAGTTTGCTGAGTAGAGTGTTGGAAGCCATTTTGTAGATGACATCGCCGAAGTCGAGGATCGGAAGGATAGTCAGTTTTACTAGGGTAAGCTTGGCGGCGTGAGTGAAGGAGGCTTTGTTGCGGAATAGAAAGCCGACTCTTGATTTGATTTTCGATTGGAGATGTTTGATATGAGTCTGGAAGGAGAGTTTGCAGTCTAGCCAGACACCTAGGTACTTATAGATGTCCACATTCAAGGTCGGAACCATCCAGGGTGGTGATGCTAGTCGGGCATGCGGGTGCAGGCAGCGATCGGTTGAAAAGCATGCATTTGGTTTTACTAGCGTTTAAGAGCAGTTGGAGGCCACGGAAGGAGCGTTGTATGGCATTGAAGCTTGTTTGGAGGTTAGATAGCACAGTGTCCAATGACAGGCCGAAAGTATATAGAATGGTGTCGTCTGCGTAGAGGTGGATCAGGGAATCACCCGCAGCAAGAGCAACATCATTGATATATACAGAGAAAAGAGTCGGCCCGAGAATTGAACCCTGTGGCACCCCCATAGAGACTGCCAGAGGACCGGACAGCATGCCCTCCGATTTGACACACTGAACTCTGTCTGCAAAGTAATTGGTGAACCAGGCAAGGCAGTCATCCGAAAAACCGAGGCTACTGAGTCTGCCGATAAGAATATGGTGATTGACAGAGTCGAAAGCCTTGGCAAGGTCAATGAAGACGGCTGCACAGTACTGTCTTTTATCGATGGCGGTTATGATATCGTTTAGTACCTTGAGTGTTGCTGAGGTGCACCCGTGACCGGCTCGGAAACCAGATTGCACAGCAGAGAAGGTACGGTGGGATTCGAGATGGTCAGTGACCTGTTTGTTGACTTGGCTTTCGAAGACCTTAGATAGGCAGGGCAGGATGGATATAGGTCTGTAACAGTTTGGGTCCAGGGTGTCTCCCCCTTTGAAGAGGGGGATGACTGCGGCAGCTTTCCAATCCTTGGGGATCTCAGACGATATGAAAGAGAGGTTGAACAGGCTGGTGATAGGGGTTGCGACAATGGCGGCGGAAAGTTTCAGAAATAGGGGGTCCAGATTGTCAAGCCCAGCTGATTTGTACGGGTCCAGGTTTTGCAGCTCTTTCAGAACATCTTAATTACCTTATATATGTATTACAACAGGCTGTTAATTACCTTATATATGTATTACAACAGGTGGTTAATTACCTTATATATGTATTACAACAGGTGGTTAATTACCTTATATATGTATTACAACAGGTGGTTAATTACCTTATATATGTATTACAACAGGTGGTTAATTACCTTATATATGTATTACAACAAGTGGTTAATTACCTTATATATGTATTACAACAGGTGGTTAATTACCTTATATATGTATTACAACAGGCTGTTAATTACCTTATATATGTATTAAATGTATTACAACAGGCTGTTAATTACCTTATATATGTATTACAACAAGTGGTTAATTACCTTATATATGTATTACAACAAGTGGTTAATTACCTTATATATGTATTACAACAAGTGGTTTTTATTTATTTTTTATTTCACCTTTATTTAACCAGGTAGGCCAGTTGAGAACAAGTTCTCATTTGCAACTGCGACCTGGCCAAGATAAAGCATAGCAGTTTGAGCAGACAACACAGAGTTACACATGGAATAAACAATTAACAAGTCAATAACACAGTAGAAAACAAAGGGGGAGTCTATATACAATGTGTGCAAAAGGCATGAGGAGGTAGGCGAATAATTACAATTTTGCAGATTAACACTGGAGTGATAAATGATCAGATGGTCATGTACAGGTAGAGATATTGGTGTGCAAAAGAGCAAGTAAATAAATAAAAACAGTATGGGGATGAGGTAGGTGAAAATGGGTGGGCTATTTACCAATAGACTATGTACAGCAGCAGCGATCGGTTAGCTGCTCAGATAGCTGATGTTTGAAGTTGGTGAGGGAGATAAAAGTCTCCAACTTCAGCGATTTTTGCAATTCGTTCCAGTCACAGGCAGCAGAGTACTTTAACGAAAGGCGGCCAAATGAGGTGTTGGCTTTAGGGATGATCAGTGAGATACACCTGCTGGAGCGCGTGCTACGGATGGGTGTTGCCATCGTGACCAGTGAACTGAGATAAGGCGGAGCTTTACCTAGCATGGATTTGTAGATGACCTGGAGCCAGTGGGTCTGGCGACGAATATGTAATGAGGGCCAGCCGACTAGAGCATACAGGTCGCAGTGGTGGGTGGTATAAGGTGCTTTAGTGACAAAACGGATGGCACTGTGATAGACTGCATCCAGTTTGCTGAGTAGAGTGTTGGAAGCCATTTTGTAGATGACATCGCCGAAGTCGAGGATCGGAAGGATAGTCAGTTTTACTAGGGTAAGCTTGGCGGCGTGAGTGAAGGAGGCTTTGTTGCGGAATAGAAAGCCGACTCTTGATTTGATTTTCGATTGGAGATGTTTGATATGAGTCTGGAAGGAGAGTTTGCAGTCTAGCCAGACACCTAGGTACTTATAGATGTCCACATATTCAAGGTCGGAACCATCCAGGGTGGTGATGCTAGTCGGGCATGCGGGTGCAGGCAGCGATCGGTTGAAAAGCATGCATTTGGTTTTACTAGCGTTTAAGAGCAGTTGGAGGCCACGGAAGGAGTGTTGTATGGCATTGAAGCTTGTTTGGAGGTTAGATAGCACAGTGTCCAATGACAGGCCGAAAGTATATAGAATGGTGTCGTCTGCGTAGAGGTGGATCAGGGAATCACCCGCAGCAAGAGCAACATCATTGATATATACAGAGAAAAGAGTCGGCCCGAGAATTGAACCCTGTGGCACCCCCATAGAGACTGCCAGAGGACCGGACAGCATGCCCTCCGATTTGACACACTGAACTCTGTCTGCAAAGTAATTGGTGAACCAGGCAAGGCAGTCATCCGAAAAACCGAGGCTACTGAGTCTGCCGATAAGAATATGGTGATTGACAGAGTCGAAAGCCTTGGCAAGGTCAATGAAGACGGCTGCACAGTACTGTCTTTTATCGATGGCGGTTATGATATCGTTTAGTACCTTGAGTGTTGCTGAGGTGCACCCGTGACCGGCTCGGAAACCAGATTGCACAGCAGAGAAGGTACGGTGGGATTCGAGATGGTCAGTGACCTGTTTGTTGACTTGGCTTTCGAAGACCTTAGATAGGCAGGGCAGGATGGATATAGGTCTGTAACAGTTTGGGTCCAGGGTGTCTCCCCCTTTGAAGAGGGGATGACTGCGGCAGCTTTCCAATCCTTGGGGATCTCAGACGATATGAAAGAGAGGTTGAACAGGCTGGTGATAGGGGTTGCGACAATGGCGGCGGAAAGTTTCAGAAATAGGGGGTCCAGATTGTCAAGCCCAGCTGATTTGTACGGGTCCAGGTTTTGCAGCTCTTTCAGAACATCTTAATTACCTTATATATGTATTACAACAGGCTGTTAATTACCTTATATATGTATTACACCAGGTGGTTAATTACCTTATATATGTATTACACCAGGTGGTTAATTACCTTATATATGTATTACACCAGGTGGTTAATTACCTTATATATGTATTACACCAGGTGGTTAATTACCTTATATATGTATTACAACAAGCAGTTAATTACCTTATATATGTATTACAACAGGTGGTTAATTACCTTATATATGTATTACACCAGGTGGTTAATTACCTTATATATGTATTATGTATTACAACAAGTGGTTAATTACCTTATATATGTATTACAACAGGCTGGTTAATTACCTTATATATGTATTACAACAGGCTGTTAATTACCTTAGCGCAGGCTGACCTGGTTGGTCCCCAGACAAATTCTACTGTTAGTTTAACTTTTTCTTGTTCTTGTTGATCACTCACCTTCTTCCTCATCGGAAGGTAAGGTTTCTCATCATTAACCAAGCTTCCTGCCATCCAGGACCTCTATTTACCTTTATTTAACGAGGCAAGTCAGTTAAAGAACAAATTCTTATTTTCAATGACGGCCTAGGAACAAGAACAGTGGGTTAACTGCCTTGTTCAGGGGCAGAAAGACAGATTTGTACCTTGTCAGCTCGGGGATTTGAACTTGCAACCTTCCAGTTACTAGTCCAACGCTCTAACCACTAGGTTACCCTGCCACCCCTCTATACCAGGTGGTTGTCAGAGGAAAGCCCTTAATATTGTCAAAGACTCCAGCCACCCTAGTCATTAGACTGTTCTCTCTGCTACCGCATGGCAAGCGGTACCAGAGTTCCAAGTCTAGGTCCAAGAGGCTTCTAAACAGCTTCTACCCCCAAGCCATAAGACTCCTGAACATCTAATCAAATGGCTACCCAGACTACTTGCATTGCCAACCCCTTCTACGCTGTTTGCCACTCTCTGTTATTATCTATGCATAGTCACTTTAATAACTCTACTTACATGTACATATTACCTCAACTAACTGGTTCCCCCGCACATTGACTCTGTACCGGTACCCCCTGTATATAGTCTCCACATTGACTCTGCACTGGTACCACCTGTATATAGCCTCCACATTGACTCTGTACCGTAATACCCTGTATATAGCCTCCACATTGACTCTGTACCGTAACACCCTGTATATAGCCTCCACATTGACTCTGTAACGTAACACCCTGTATATAGCCTCCACATTGACTCTGTACAGGTACCCCTGTATATAGCCTCCACATTGACTCTGTAACGTAACACCCTGTATATAGCCTCCACATTGACTCTGTACTGGTACCCCCTGTATATAGCCTCCACATTGACTCTGTACAGGTACCCCCTGTATTTAGCCTCCACATTGACTCTGTACCGTAATACCCTGTATATAGCCTCCACATTGACTCTGTACAGGTACCCCCTGTATATAGCCTCCACATTGACTCTGTACTGGTACCCCCTGTATATAGCCTCCACATTGACTCTGTACCGGTACCCCCTGTATATAGCATCCACATTGACTCTGTACCAGTACCCCTGTATATAGTCTCCACATTGACTCTGTACCGTAATACCCTGTATATAGCCTCCACATTGACTCTGTAACACCCTGTATATAGCCTCCACATTGACTCTGTAACGTAACACCCTGTATATAGCCTCCACATTGACTCTGTACAGGTACCCCCTGTATATAGCCTCCACATTGACTCTGTAACGTAACACCCTGTATATAGCCTCCACATTGACTCTGTAACGTAACACCCTGTATATAGCCTCCACATTGACTCTGTACAGGTACCCCTGTATATAGCCTCCACATTGACTCTGTAACGTAACACCCTGTATATAGCCTCCACATTGACTCTGTACTGGTACCCCTGTATATAGCCTCCACATTGACTCTGTACAGGTACCCCCTGTATTTAGCCTCCACATTGACTCTGTACCGTAATACCCTGTATATAGCCTCCACATTGACTCTGTACAGGTACCCCTGTATATAGCCTCCACATTGACTCTGTACTGGTACCCCCTGTATATAGCCTCCACATTGACTCTGTACCGGTACCCCCTGTATATAGCATCCACATTGACTCTGTACCAGTACCCCCTGTATATAGTCTCCACATTGACTCTGTACCGTAATACCCTGTATATAGCCTCCACATTGACTCTGTACCGTAACACCCTGTATATAGCCTCCACATTGACTCTGTAACGTAACACCCTGTATATAGCCTCCACATTGACTCTGTACAGGTACCCCCTGTATATAGCCTCCACATTGACTCTGTAACGTAACACCCTGTATATAGCCTCCACATTGACTCTGTACTGGTACCCCCTGTATATAGCCTCCACATTGACTCTGTACAGGTACCCCTGTATTTAGCCTCCACATTGACTCTGTACCGTAATACCCTGTATATAGCCTCCACATTGACTCTGTACAGGTACCCCCTGTATATAGCCTCCACATTGACTCTGTACAGGTACCCTGTACAGACTAGCAGGTTGTTGATGTGATTCTAGTCTGTCAGAACAGGAGATGTGTTGTTGGAACTAGCAGGTTGTTGATATGATTCCAGTCAGACTGATAATGAGAGTTGGCAGGGCTGGGGCTTTTAGGACACACCCAGTACTGTAGACAGGAGGATATGGTCTGGTTGCTGTTCAGCAGTACCTTATTATTTCCTCATCTCTTCTCCTCACATCATCTCATTTCACTTCTTCTCCTCAACAGTGACTAATCCAAGCCAGAAGCAGTAGCCAGCTCAGGCACTCTCAACATTCTCTGATTCTGAGCTACACTACCAAGACCAAGCTACTACTACTACTGTCACTGTGTTACTAGCCAGCTCAGGTACTCTCAACATTCTCTGATTCTGAGCTACTCTACCAAGACCAAGCTACTACTACTACTATCACTGTGTTACTCTCAACATTCTCTGATTCGGAGCTATTCTACCAAGACCAAGCTACTACTACTACTGTCACTGTGTTACTAGCCAGCTCAGGTACTCTCAACATTCTCTGATTCTGAGCTACTCTACCAAGACCAAGCTACTACTACTACTGTCACTGTGTTACTCTCAACATTCTCTGAAGAGCTACTCTACCAAGACCAAGCTACTACTACTACTGTCACTGTGTTACTCTGATTCTGAGCTACTCTTACTACTACACTGTCACTGTGTTATTTCAACATTCTCTGATTCTGAGCTACTCTACCAAGACCAAGCTACTACTACTACTGTCACTGTTACTCTCAACATTCTCTGATTCTGAGCTACTCTACCAAGACCAAGCTACTACTACTACTGTCACTGTGTTACTCTCAACATTCTCTGATTCTGAGCTACTCTACCAAGACCAAGCTACTACTACTACTGTCACTGTGTTACTCTCAACATTCTCTGATTCTGAGCTACTCTACCAAGACCAAGCTACTACTACTACTGTCACTGTGTTACTAGCCAGCTCAGGTACTCTCAACATTCTCTGATTCTGAGCTACTCTACCAAGACCAAGCTACTACTACTACTGTCACTGTGTTACTCTCAACATTCTCTGATTCATGTCCAGGTAATGTGCTACGTTACAGATGGAGCTGCTCATGTTAACTTATGTCACTTAAAAGTTAATTTGTGTTACGTTTTGTCATGTTATGCGATGCCATTTTAAAATAAGTTATGTTAAATGCATAATGTACGATTCTAGTTCAATGACTGGAAGACTACAGGTGCATTAGCAATGCTACCGTACCTGTAGACTTCCAGTCATTGTGCTAATGCTAAATAGCATTTGCTCATGAAACAACCACTACCTTCCTTCCTAATGCACACGGAGTCATTAAAATGGTATCCAGGATCCCTTTAACACTATTAGAGGTTATTAAATGTAAAGTTAAGTTGTTATGTAATGTAATATCATTGTTTCCTCTGTAGATCGGTTGGCAGAATGTCTCTGCTGCTTTGTTGTATAGTGATGGCTCTGCACCTCGCAACAGGTGAATATGAAACTTGAAAAACAGACGGTGTGTGTGTGTAAACAGTTCAAATGATTGATAAAGAACACCCTCTGTGTTCTGTTAAAACACTTTTTATTTAACCTGTATATAAATAGGCAGGTCAGTAAAGAACAAATTCTTATTCTTTATTTTATTTAACTAGGCAGGTCTTTAATTAAGAACAAATTCTTATATACAAATTGTTATTTATTTAAACAGGTAACTCTTTATCCACATTATAGCAGGAGGTATAAAGCCATAGACTATGAACGATAACGTCAAAGGCCACACTGAAGTCTAACAAAACAACTCCTACAATCTTTTGATCATGAATTTCACTCAGCCAATCATTCACCATTTGTGTAAACGCTGTGGTTGTTGAAGCGTGCTGAAAGTCTGTTGTCAATTTGTTTACAGTAAAATAGCATTGTATCTAGTCAAACCCAACTCTAGATGCTATACAGTATTTGAGGTGCTACTTGATTCTAGCTTAGTTTGCACTTTTGGGATTATTCCCTTAATTGCTTCCAATGTACCAGGTAAACTAAGTCAAGCACAGCTCTTGAACAGTACGTACTGTCGGTGTGTGTTGTTGTTCCAGGGCTGGATGCTGCCCCGGGGGTGGTGGTGAATACTACAGAGGAGGAGGTGGAAGGGGTGGACTCCCAGTCACCATGCCCAGCCGGGTGGCATCAGAATGAGCATCGCTGCTTCTCCTTCTACCCCGTCTGGGCCACCTGGGCCACTGCAGAGGTAACGCTTGTAATTGGGAGAGACTGAGAAACTAAAAGTCAACTTGTTCTGTTGCTGTAGTAGAGTTGGTTAGGCATTGATTTAGGGCAAATCCATGGTAAAAGAATGAAGCTAAAATCAGTTTTTTTCACATAAAATGTTATACTTTAAAATCTAGTTAAATTAAAAACTACTACTACTACTAGTACTACTTCTGTCACCAATAGTACCACTTCTACTGCTGTCACTACTACAACTATTACTATTTCACAACCATTGATACTTCAAGACTAGCACACATTTAATTCAGGAAATTTCCATTTCTAGCCTGCAATGATCTTCGCTCCCTGAGGTACTGCCACGGCTTTAGCTCAGCGGGCTTTTTTATTTTTTGGGGGTATAAAGAAGGACTTTGTGTAACTGGGACATTTGGGATTTCAAAAAGATGAAGATCTTCAAAGGTAAGCGATTCATCTGCTTTGTTGGAAAATGTTTTTAAGAAATTAAGTCAGTCAATGTGGAAAATTTCAAGAACTTTGAAAGTTTCTTCAAGTGCAGTCGCAAAAACCATCAAGCGCTATGAGGAAACTGGCTCTCATGAGGACCGCCACAGGAATGGAAGACTCAGAGTTACCTCTGCTGCAGAGGATAAGTTCATTCGAGTTACCATCCTCAGAAATTGGAGCCCAAATAAATGTTTCACAGAGTTCAAGTAACAGACACATCAACTGTTCAAAGGAGACTGCGTGAATCAGGCCTCCATGGTCAAATTACTGCAAAGAAACCACTACTAAAGGGCAACAATAATAAGAAGAGACTTGCTTGGGCCAAGAAACACGAGCAATGGACATTCGATTTTAGATTAGATTAGATTTAGGATTATTGGTTCCAACCGCCGTGTATCTGTGAGACGCAGAGTAGGTGAATGTGTGGTTCCCACCGTTATTCATGGAGGATCAAGGTGTGATGGTGCTTTGCTGGTGACACTGTCAGTGATTTATTTTGAATTCAAGGCACACTCAACCGGCATGGCTACCACATCATTCTGCAGTGATACTCCATCCCTGGTTTTCACTTAGTGGGACTATAAAGACCCAACACAACTCCGGGCTCTTTGGGCTATTTGACCAAGAAGGAGAGTGATGGAGTGCTGCCCATGGGGCGGCAGTGTAGCCTAGTGGTTAGAACCTATTAACCAAGCTTGCAAGTTCAAATCCCCGAGCTGACAAGGTACAAAATCTGTCATTCTGCCCTTGAACAGGCAGTTAACCCACTGTTCCTAGGCCATCATTGAAAATAAGAATTTGTTCTTAACTGACTTGCCTAGTAAAATAAAGGTAAAATAAAAAATAAAAATAAAAACAATCACCTGACCTCAACCCAATTTGGATGATTTGGAATGAGTTGAACATTGCTTCAAGGCCTGAGCTACAGGCAGTTAGATGTGTGGCGAAATTGTTTAAAAAAAAGAGACGGATCCTTATTAAAGAGGATGAGATTTTCTAGGAGGATAAAAAATTCCAGATTGGTTCAACATGTTTGAAAGTTTGAAAGGGTATAGCATTCACAAGTACCAACATCATCAGCTGTCCTCTTCTAAATGTCAGATTGTTTAGAGTGAATAGAATGTTGGAAGTCAGATTTAAAATGGGAGATTTAAATGAAAGGAGATTTAGAATGTTGAAGATATCCCGTTAAAGAGGAAGAGGATTTCTAGGATAGCCTGAGTAAAAGGCAGTTTACTTTGGGCACCTCAGTCATCCAAACTTCCAAATACTGCCCCCTATCCCTAAAAAGTTAAAGTAATGACTGACGGCCATTTCTCTTTGCTTATGTGAGCTGTTCTTGACATAATATGGACTTGATCTTTTACCAAACAGGGTTATCTTCTGTATACCACCCCTACCTTGTCACAACACAACTGATTGGTTATCTTCTGTATACCACCCCTACCTTGTCACAACACAACTGATCGGCTCAAATGCATTAAGAAGGAAAGACATTCCACAAAATGTGCTCAAAATGTGCTCAAAATGTGCTCAAAATGTGCTCAGAGTGTTGAAAAACTGTTTTTTTTATGATCTGTTTTGGGTTTTGTACTAATCATTGCTAAACTGTACCACAGTAGTAGTTGTGAACACTGCCCCTCCCTCCCCCAGAGCTGGTTGAAGAGGTGAGTATTTATGACGTCCTGTGGGAGACCAGTGAGAGAGTAGCAGATGAGATCCTCGACTCAGCCTTCCTCAGAGGGATGTATTCCAGACGTCTGCCTGCCCGCTGCTATGCTGACTTCTGCCACCAGGAGGTGCTATACCTGGACAGAGTCATCACCATGCTGCGGGTGAAAATAAAATACATTAAATAAAACCAATACCATAAAGATTTACTTACTATGACTGTGATACGTGGTTGTCGTCCCTAGCTATCTTAAGATAAGTTGCTCTGTATAACAGTGTAAATGTGTGTGTGGGCCAGGTGCTGATCAGAACAGTCCAGGGTCCTCCAGACATCATGATGTTTCTCCAGAGAACACATCAACGCTACCAGGAGTCACTGAAGAAGGCCCAGATCCAAACTCCACCACACCTGGTAGGAAGCTGTTATAACAATCACACTTAATATACAATTTAAGATAATATATCTTAAAATACAATTTAAGATAATATATATATTTATACAACTTAAGATAATATATCATAATATATCATTTAAGATAATACATCTATTTTTACAATTTAAGATAATATATATTAATATATATTTTAAGAGGATTTATAGCAAGAAAATTCAACTAGAATGTAGAAGGTGATTTATCAATTCCAAAAACCTTCCATAAACATTTTCAATTGCATACCTTAAGGGAACATTTTGACATTCGCCATATGGTTAGTGAGAAAGTCCATATTGCAAATGTACGGTCCCTTACTAGACGTCCGTAAACGTTTGTAAAATCCCCGGATGGCGTCGGGCCATGCCGCAGGGCCGGATCTACCGGGAAGTCATCAAACGAACTCTCTCGGACATTCGGTTTCCGTTTTATAAAATAATAAAATTTGGTCATTTTTCCGCTGTCCCGGTAAATCCCGCAAGAGGGCATAAGCAATCATATTGCAAATGTACAAAACATCACGAATCACGACGTGGCCTTATCTCCTAAACGGAAAATATTTCGAAACTCCGAAACTTGGTGAGCATAGGTTTGGCATAATGGGCAATTGGCCCCAAACAAGATGGCATCTAGGCCTCAACGGTTTTTGAGTTATGGCCATTTTTTGGGATTAAAGGTCCAAAATGAAAATAGAGCAATAATTTTTGCACTTCACGTCAAAGTAAAGGAACCTACGGTGTCAATAAAAAAAGAACCAGACATTTATCTATCGTTGTTTACAAGAAATCGTACAATGTCAAATTGGTGATGTTCAAAAATAGTTTAAAAAAAAACAGTTACAGATCCAGTTGCAGGGTGTTCATATGAATCTTTTTAAAGTGTGCTGCGTAGCTCTGCGAGATTTCTGTGATTTTCTGAAATAACACACACTCACTAAACCCTCCGTAAATAACTCAGTTCTTAACGTAAAGACTTCAAACTCAGGATTCTGTAAAGGCATACACCAATCATGATATGAGTTTATTTATAGCTTCCTGTGCCAACCGGAAGTGCCATAATTGGTGTCTCAGGGGCTGTTTCGAAGGGTTAAAAAAGTCAGATCTTTCCAAAACTCCAAAAGGAGGGACCCATTGGGGTGCGTAGAGACAGACAGTGCCTGCAATAGTTACCTTTGTTCAAGCTAAAAAGAACCATCAGACCTAGAGTACTGAAACTTTAGAAACCTGTTCTAGACCTCAGGTCGATAGTGCGTGGTGAGTTAGGTGGCTCTAGAAGGTTCTCGGACCGAGAAACAGAGCCTCGTACATTTGCAATAACTTCAATTCATTTTTGCATCATGAAAATGACGACATTTAGAAATGTCCCAGACAAGAGGTGCGCGACCGCCTCGGCCCATATAGACGGACCCCAATGTTTCTGTCCGATTGCTCATTAAAGGACCCCGTAGCAAGGCATGGAAAAATTTGGATTTTCAGCATTAATTAGAGTCTTGCTCCGGCACCAAATGACCTATTGAGCCGAAACTTGGGATTTGGGGTCGCCTCACCTAGGCCTACACATAACATCAGAACTGGACCCGCAGCTAGAACGTTACTACGTTTTTTACGTTTTTATTATGGTTTGAACAGAAGGCGTTGTGAATTTTGGGCCAGCTCTGAGGTATGTGATATTTGGCTACTAAGCGAGTTGGAAAAAGTGGGTTTGGTGTCAGTTTGTATCAGTTTGGTGTCAGAATGATATCTATGATATCACTGATGGACAGTGACTTGCTGGTGACTATTGTCCATTTGCAATATGTTTAAACAGTGAGGTACCATCACCAATGTGACATTCTGAAATCAACCCCAATGAGCGATGGAGAGGAACCAGAATCACTGCCCAGCCATCCCGAGTTCATTGGGCCAGTCAATCTCGCATTCCTGCAGGATTTTTATAGCATGACAAATTTGTGATGGTAAATGCCCATTGAACCATATTGCAAATGCACAGTGAATTTGCAAAAGTGAGAAAACATAAACAAATGGACATAATGAAATCAACACAACGAGCGATGGAGAAGAACCACTATCACTGCCCAGCCATCCTGTGTTCATCAGGCCAGTCAATTTTGCAATTCTGCATGATTTTTGAGCATGACAAATTCGTGATGGTAAATGCCCATTGAAACATATTGCAAATGCACGTGCATTTGCAATATGATTCAACAGTGAAAAAAACATCACCAAGTGGACATGATGAAATCAACACAACAAGCGATGGAAAGGAGCAACTATCACTGCCCGGCCATCCTGTGTTCATCAGGCCAGTCAATTTTGCATTTCTGCAGGATTTTTGATTATGTCAAATTTCTTATGGCATTTGGACCCCAAAAAGTGACTTTTGACTTTGACTTTTGACTTCCTATGAAATCATATTACAAATGGACAAAACATATGCCTTATGCACAAGTCAAAAAAAAAATAAAAAATAAAAAATATGGCTAAAGTATGTTGATACAGTTTTTATACATGTGTAATTGACACAAAATTCTAAAGAATTTTGAAAATTTGTCCAGAAAGGGTGTGTGAAGTTTTTCAAAATGTTTGCTATTTTTGACTTTTGACTTCCTATGAAATCATATTGCAAATGGAGAAAACATGCCTTATGCACAAGTAAAAAAAAGTATGATAATAAAATATGACTAAGGTATGTTGATACAGTTCTTATACATGTGTAATTGACACAAAAATCGAAAGAATTTTGAAAAATGGTCCAGAAAGCACTTTTTTAAGGGTGTGAAGTTTTTTCAACATTTTAGCTATTTTTGACTTTTGACTTTTGACTTCCTATGAAATCATGTTGCAAATGTACAAAACATATGCCTTATGCACTAGTAAAAAATAAAAAAATAAAAAAAAATATGGCTAAAGTATGTTGATACAGTTCTTATACATGTGTAATTGACACCAAATTCTAAAGAATTTCGAAAAACGGTCCAGAAAGCACTTTTTTAAGGGGGTGATAAGTTTTTGATTTTTTTTTTTCACTTTTTCAAAATTTTACTTTTGGATGTTGACTTGTATTACATTTCCAATATGAAAAACCACGGTGGAGCAAGCTCGCCACCAGTTGGATTTTTAAAGTGTTACACCTGGCATTTGCCATATGGCATTTGCAATCAACTTTGAATGAAACGACGCCGAATTGAGTGGTATTGGACACCGTGTATATGGTTTGTCCAGTGCCAATGACTTCCCATTCATTTTTGTCCATTTCAGGGGGGTGTTCCCTTACTCATATTTAACTTTTTTTTGTTTTGGTTAATTTCAAGTTCAATTTCGGCTACCCAGGTTGTGGTGTACTTAGACACACCCCAAAACGTAAATCAATAATATCTTCTATCTTTTCCCTTTTTGACTCCCTTTACTTCATTCAGTTCAAGGTCGTTTAACATGACAGTTTATAGCTGGTTTCCAGTCATTTGGGAATATTAAAACATCTTCATATAATCAAGAAGCCATATTCAGAGTTTCCTTTAAGAAAATTTGGTGCCTGACAACATGACAGGGAAGATTTAATATACAGGATATTTGAGAAACCCATATACATTCAGATCCATTCAGATGAACAATCAATCCCAGAACAACAGCAAAGGACCTTGTGAAGATGCTGGAGGAAACAGGTACAAAAGTATCTATATCTACAGTGAAACGAGTGGATATAAGGCAGAAGCCACTGCTCCAAAACCTAAAAAAAAATGCCAGACTACGGTTTTCAACTGCACATGGTGACAAAGATTGTACTTTTTGGAGAAATGTCCTCTGGTGTGATGCAACAAAAATAGAACTGTTTGGCCATAATGACCATCGTTATGTTTGGAGGAAAAAGGGGGAGGCTTGCAAGCCGAAGGACACCATCCCAACCTTGAAACACGGGGGTGGCATCGTCATGTTGTGGGGGTGCTTTGCACCAACCCAACCTCTGGTCTGTGGAGTCTGGACCTGATGTTAGCTTGAGTGACGTACTTATTTATGACATGCAGGAGGGACTGGTGCACTTCACAAAATAGATGCCATCATGAGGCAGGACAATTATGTGGATATATTGAAGCAATATCTCAAGACATCAGTCGGGAAGTTGAAGCTTGGTTGCAAATGGGTCTTCCAAATGGGCAATGACCCCAAGAATACTTCCAAAGTTGTGGCAAAATGGCTAAAGGAAAACAAAGTCAATGTATTGGAGTGGCCATCACAAAGCGCTGACCTCAATCCCATAGAAGATTTGTGGGCAGAACTGAAAAAGCGTGTGCGAGCAATGAGGCCTACAAACCTGACTCAGTAACACCAGCTCTGTCAGGAGGACTGGACCAATATTCACCCACCTACTAGTGGGAAGCTTGTGGAAGGCTAACCAAAATGTTTGACCCAAGTTAAACAATTTATAGGCAATGCTACCAAATACTAAATGAGTGTATGTACATTTCTGACTCACTGGGAATGTGATGAAATAAATAAAAGCTGAAATAAATCATTCTCTCTACTATTATGCTGACATTTCACATTCTTAAAATAAAGTGGTGATCCTAAGACAAACTTTTTTATTAAACTGTGAAACTGAGTTGAATTGTATTCAGCTAAGCTTAGCCATAACCACATAGTAAACTCTTTGTCTCACTTCCTCCATCTCTTTCTCTTCCTCTTCCTGCCTACAGAACCTGTCCTCCATCCAGCCCTCTGCAGCTGTGCGTCAGTACCTCCAGAGCTTCCATGACATTGTAAATGAGGAGCCCATTTACTGGCTGGTGTCTCTGCTGCCCAGAGCCCTGCTCAGACCTTACCTGGCACAGAACCTGCCCCTGGGAGAGAGGACCAGACCAGACCCCAGCCCCTGCCTCTACCCCTGGCTAAACCTCTTCCCCTGCCCCTGCTACCAGTGGGGGGGAGAGGACATGAAGCCTGACCAGAGGAACCAGAAGGATGAGTCTGGGACATATTACAGGTATATTGAGGAGATATTAATGTAATACAACTGATACAATATAATATATGCTGATTGATATTGATGATATAATATATGCTGGTTGATATTGATGATATGAGGTATGCTGGTTGATATTGATGATATGAGGTATGCTGGTTGATATTGATGATATAATATATGCTGGTTGATATTGATGATATGAGGTATGCTGATTGATATTGATGATATAATATATGCTGGTTGATATTGATGATATAATATATGCTGATTGATATTGATATTGTGCCTGAACTCCACATTGTTGTGTTTAATCTTGTCAAGTGTGGTGATATTGTGGAGTGAATCTTTTCTATCCTGTCTCTCTCTCCGGGCATCTACTGGAGAAGTACCAGGATGTGATAGACGTCTATAAGGCTGTCAACATCTTCAGAGTCCAGATGATCAACGAGAAGTCTCTCTTCACCTCCAGGTGCGGTTAGCCTGACTTAGGTCTACAGTTAGCCTAACTTACGAATGCTGTTAGCCTGGTCCTGCTATCTAAGTCTACAGTTAGCCTGGTCCTGCTAATCAAATTTACAGTTAGCCTTGTCCTGCTATCTAATTCATAAGTTAGCCTGGTCCTGCTAATCAAATTTACAGTTAGCCTTGTCCTGCTATCTAATTTTACAGTTAGCCTGGTCCCGCTAACTAAGTCTACAGTTAGCCTGGTCCTGCTATCTAATTCTACAGTTAGCCCGGTCCTGCTAACTAAGTCTACAGTTAGCCTGGTCCTGCTAATCACGTTTACAGTTAGCCTTGTCCTGCTATCTAATTCTACAGTTAGCCTGGTCCTGCTAAACAAGTCTTGCCAGGTCTCCCTCTCAAAACAGGCTCTGAACCCTACGGGATCTTCTTAGCCTAGGCAACAGTCTATTTTGTGATAACAATCTACTCCTTGTCAACATAATTTGGCATATGACATGGAGTACAAGAAGTGTAATCCCAACTAGCGCATATGGTTTATTGAAAGTTGTGGGAACATACATTTTTGGTTTACCATTGGTTCTTGGGAGGAAACCATAACTTTACTGCCTGGTAAAACGGAGCATTTTTTAAACATTCTGAAAACGGAAGTGAAGAGTTAGCCTGTTCTGGGAACGTTAAGTTTTAGGTTGCAGGGAGGATTCTGAGAATGTTTTACTATGGTTCCAGGGAGGTTCTGAGAACGTCTAACTATGGTTCCAGGGAGGTTCTGAGAACGTCTAACTATGGTTCCAGGGAGGTTCTGAGAACGTCTTACTATGGTTCCAGGGAGGTTCTGAGAACGTCTTACTATGGTTCCAGGGAGGTTCTGAGAACGTCTAACTATGGTTCCAGGGAGGTTCTGAGAACATCTAACTATGGTTCCAGGGAGGTTCTGAGAACATCTAACTATGGTTCCAGGGAGGTTCTGAGAACGTCTAACTATGGTTCCAGGGAGGTTCTGAGAACGTCTAACTATGGTTCCAGGGAGGTTCTGAGAACGTTCTAACTATGGTTCCAGGGAGGTTCTGAGAACGTCTAACTATGGTTCCAGGGAGGTTCTGAGAACATCTAACTATGGTTCCAGGGAGGTTCTGAGAATGTCTAACTATGTTTCCAGTGAGGTTCTGAGAACGTCTAACTATGGTTCCAGGGAGGTTCTGAGAACGTCTTACTATGGTTCCAGGGAGGTTCTGAGAACGTCTTACTATGGTTCCAGGGAGGTTCTGAGAACGTCTTACTATGGTTCCAGGGAGGTTCTGAGAACGTCTTACTATGGTTCCAGGGAGGTTCTGAGAACGTCTAACTATGGTTCCAGGGAGGTTCTGAGAACATCTAACTATGGTTCCAGGGAGGTTCTGAGAATGTCTAACTATGTTTCCAGTGAGGTTCTGAGAACGTCTAACTATGGTTCCAGGGAGGTTCTGAGAACGTTTTACTATGGATCCAGGTAGGTTCTGAGAACGTCTAAACTATGGTTCCAGGGAGATTCTGAGAACATCTAACTATGGTTCTAGGGAGGTTCTGAGAACGTCTTACTATGGTTCCAGGGAGGTTCTGAGAACATCTTACTATGGTTTCAGGGAGGTTCTGAGGTTCTGAAAGAAAATATGGTTCCAGGGAGGTTCTGAGAACGTCTAATTATGGTTCCAGGGAGGTTCTGAGAACGTCTTACTATGGTTCCATGAACATTTTCCTGGGAGGTTTTATTAACACTCAGAGAAATGGAATTATTGGTTATTTGGAGTTAAAAAAAAAAAACTTCCTTCAATGTTCACTGAATGTTTCAATCATACTTTTAATAAAAGCACAAATAGAACAAGGGGCGCAACTTTATGCGCTAGCTGGGATGTTCGCACAAAACAGGTCTGGATTTCAGGCTCTCAGTGAAACACTACAGTAGAACACATGTATCACATTAACCAGGTGATCTGTGTGTTAATGTTAAATGTCTCTGTGCTGAAATCTCTGTTAACGGGATCGATTTGATCAGCCATTGAAAGTGCAGGGCATCTCCAAATTCAAACAACAGTCTCTGTGAATTAAAAACTCAAACATATACAAGTATTATACACCATTTTCAATGATAAACTCTGTGATGTTCATCTTGTATTAAAGGCTTTGATGTTCACTGTATTAAAAGCACACCATCTGTGATGTTACGTTAGCTGAATCTCTGTGATGTTCATCTCTGTGTCACAGCTATGTTCCATCCAAATGAGTCAATAAAAGCAGAAATATAAATGAAATTCATCACTAACTTTGATGATCTTCATCAGATGGTCTCTGTGATATTCATCTCTGTGTTATGTTACACAATAACATGTCATGTTTTGTTCTGTAAAGTTCATATTTATATCCAAAAATCTCAGTTTACATTGGTGAGTTATGTTCTGTGAGTAATGTTTTGCCTCCAAAACATCCGGTGATTTTCAGAGAGCCACATCAATATGGTTACAGGAATACTCATCATAAATGTTGATAAAAGATACAAGTGTTATGCATAGAATTAAAGATATCTCTCCTTAATGCAACCGCTGTGTCAGATTTCAAAAAGCTTTATGGCAAATGCACACCATGCGTTCTGAGTACAGCGCTCTGCCACCATATTAACCATGGCATTCTAAATATTCATTGTTGATGATCTTCATCTCTCAGGTATGGCTAGTTAGAATCCCAGTTCCACAATAAATGTTTGTGTTTGATAAAGTCCATCATTTACCAGGTATCCAAATAACCTCCTAATTTAACCTAGCTGGTTTGCGTGTGAATAACCAAATAGGCCAAGTTGCGAACACTAAGTCCTGAGAAAAGTCTGAAAAAAGTTAACCATTACAGTTTCAGAAACATGTTTACGATGTATAGAATCAATCCAGGATGTTTTTATTATAAATCTTCAATAACCAGGTTTCTGTGAGACACCTTTATTTAACCAGGTAGGTCTTTGAGAAATGAAAAGGAACATTTAACCGCACGCCTAGTTAGCTCATGGCATTCTGCAGGTAGGCTAGTTGAGACCCCTTAGTCAAACAGCTCTTATTAGTCTGTTGACATCAGTGGAATTTAACCAGGTAGGCAAGTTTACCAAATGTTAACCATGTAGGCAAAGTTGAAAACCTACAAACCTTTATTTCTTCCTGGTTACCTTTTTTCAGGGATTTTTCCTAGTTGACTGTTCATATTTAACAGACATCATTTAACCTAGTGTTTTCTATGCAAATCACTAATTTAATATGCATATCTTAGCTTCTTTAGTAACCAGGCAGTTTACTCTGGATAAACTTTTCAACCAGGAAGGCTTGAAAATAGCGCTTTCAGCCATAAGAAGTTAATGTTGAGAATGTCTCTGTGATGTTCATCTCTGTATTAATGTCTCAGGTGATGTTCATCTCTGTATTAATGTCTCTGTGATGTTCATCTCTGTATTAATGTTTAATATCTCTGTGATGTTCATCTCTGTATTCATGGCTCTGTTGATGTTCTTCTCTGTATTAATGTCTGTCTGTGATGTTCATCTCTGTACTAATATCTCTGTGATGTTCATCTCTGTATTAATGTTTAATGTCTCTGTGATGTTCATCTCTGTGATGTTTATCTCTGTATTAATATCTCTGTGATGTTCATCTCTGTGTTACTAGTTGACAGAGTAATATAACTGAGGTCATATATAATGTTGTCTCTGTGATATTCATCACTGTATTAATATTTAACGTGTCTGTGATGTTCATCTCTGTTTTAATGTTTAACGTCTCTGTGATATTCATCACTGTATTAATATTTAACGTCTCTGTGATGTTCATCTCTGTTTTAATGTTTAAATGTCTCTGTGATGGTCATCTCTGTATTAATATTTAACGTCTCTGTGATGTTCATCTCTGTATTAATATTTAACGTCTCTGTGATATTGATCACTGTATTAATATCTCTGTGATGTTCATCTCTGTGTTTATGTTTACTGTCTCTGTGATGTTCATCTCTGTATTAATGTCTCTGTGATGTTCATCTCTGTGTTACTAGTTGACAGAGTAATATAACTCAGGTCATATATAATGTTGTCTCTGTGATGTTCATCTCTGTGTTACTAGTTGACAGAGTAATATAACTGAGGTCATATATAATGTTGTCTCTGTGATGTTCATCTCTGTGTTACTAGTTGACAGAGTCATATAACTGAGGTCATATATAATGTTGTCTCCGGCTGGAGAGCCCTAATACTTTAATTATCAAATCAATAAATAAGTGAATATCTGATGTAATCTAATCCATCTGTGTAATATTATCCTAGCTGGTTTCCCACTGGTGACAAGGAGGAAGAGGAGGACCAACCCAACCTGTGGTCTGTGGAGTCTGGTCCTGACGTTAGGGTGAGTGCCGTTATTTATTTATGACATGTTTATGTTGTATTGAAATCAGTCGAGGATTGTGAACATTTTTTTTATATTTTATTTCAGCTTTATTTAACCAGGTAGGCTAGTAGAGAACACCTTTATTTAACCAGGTAGGCTAGTTGAGAACACCTTTATTTAACCAGGTAGGCTAGTTGAGAACACCTTTATTTAACCAGGTAGGCTAGTTGAGAACACCTTTATTTAACCAGGTAGGCTAGTTGAAGAACACCTTTATTTAACCAGGTAGGCTAGTTGAGAACACCTTTATTTAACCAGGTAGGCTAGTTAGAGAACACCTTTATTTAACCAGGTAGGCTAGTTGAGAACACCTTTATTTAACCAGGTAGGCTAGTAGAGAACACCTTTATTTAACCAGGTAGGCTAGTTGAGAACACCTTTATTTAACCAGGTAGGCTAGTTGAGAACACCTTTATTTAAACAGGTAGGCTAGTTGAGAACACCTTTATTTAACCAGGTCTGGTAGTTGAGAACACCTTTATTTAACCAGGTAGGCTAGTTGAGAACACCTTTATTTAACCAGGTAGGCTAGTTGAGAACACCTTTATTTAACCAGGTATGGTACCAGGATGTGATAGACTAGTTGAGAACACCTTTATTTAACCAGCTAGACTAGTTGAGAACACCTTTATTTAACCAGGTAGGCTAGTTGAGAACACCTTTATTTAACCAGGTAGGCTAGTTGAGAACACCTTTATTTAACCAGGTAGGCTAGTTGAGAACACCTTTATTTAACCAGGTAGGCTAGTTGAGAACACCTTTATTTAACCAGGTAGGCTAGTTGAGAACACCTTTATTTAACCTTTAGGCTTTGAGAACACCTTTATTTAACCAGGTAGGCTAGTTGAGAACACCTTTATTTAACCAGGTAGGCTAGTTGAGAACACCTTTATTTAACCAGGTAGGCTAGTAGAGAACACCTTTATTTAACCAGGTAGGCTAGTTGAGAACACCTTTATTTAACCAGGTAGGCTAGTTGAGAACACCTTTATTTAACCAGGTAGGCTAGTTGAGAACACCTTTATTTAACCAGGTAGGCTAGTTGAGAACACCTTTATTTAACCAGGTAGGCTAGTGTTGAGAACACCTTTATTTAACCAGGTAGGCTAGTTGAGAACACCTTTATTTAACCAGGTAGGCTAGTTGAGAACACCTTTATTTAACCAGGTAGGCTAGTTGAGAACACCTTTATTTAACCAGGTAGGCTAGTTGAGAACACCTTTATTTAACCAGGTAGGCTAGTTGAGAACACCTTTATTTAACCAGGTAGGCTAGTTGAGAACACCTTTATTTAACCAGGTAGGCTAGTTGAGAACACCTTTATTTAACCAGGTAGGCTAGTTGAGAACACCTTTATTTAACCAGGTAGGCTAGTTGAGAACACATTCTCATTTACAACTGCGACCTGGCCAAGATAAAGCAAAGCAGTTCGACACATACAACAACACAGAGTTACACATGGAATAAACAAACATACAGTCAATAATTCAGTACAAAAAGTCTATATACAGTGTGTGCAAATGAGGTATGATAAGAGAGGTAAGGCAATAAATAGGCCATGGTGGCAAAGTAATTACAATATAGCAATTAAACACTGGAGTGATAGATGTGCAAAAGATGAATGTGCAAGTAGAGATACTGGGGTGCAAAGGATCAAGATAAATAAATAAATACAGTATGGGGATGAGGTAGTTGGATGGGCTATTTACAGATGGGCTATGTACAGGTGCAGTGATCTGTGATGATTGATAATGTGACTGTTTTTCTTTTCAACATTTACATGTATTTTCATACACACTACCCCCCCCGCCCCCAAAACAGTTGTTCTTTGCAAACACCCAATTTAGGCCAGCCCACTGTGCTTAAAGATGGACCGGTCCATCTGGCTCCAAAATGTCCTATGGCCAGTCAGTTTCTGGATCATAGTGACTCTATTGGGACAGCTATGTCAGGAGAGCCTTTCAGATAAGATGTGTTGTCTGTCATTGGTCTTGTTTGTCCTGTCCCTTAAATCTGGTTGTTTCTATCGCCCCCTCTAGGTGAAGCTGTAGCAGTGCAGCTGTAGAATACAGGGAGCTGAGTGTGTAAGGCTGTGTGTGTTGGCTTTCACACTGGGCAGGACTGTTCCTCTTGTCAGACATATTCCAATATTCCACTTTTATGTTAGTAACTTCCCCCAAATATCTACTGTTTAAACTGTATTAATGCAATAACACAATGAATGTTTCTAATAACATCATTTAATAATTGTCAACAAAGGAGCTACAATAAAATAAATAACATTTAGGTAATAAAATCAAAGAATGAAATGTGTGAACTGTTGAACTGTATTTTCTATATGGGTATTGCATGAATAATACAAGCCAATCACATTGCTGTGCTCTACAATCAGAAGAATTGCTCTGGCTAGCCAATAAACAGATGGTATTTCTTCCAAGAATTGACCAATCAGAAAAAGCTAAGGTTGCCCCACTAGCAGTGGGTAAATATTTGAATGCTCCATTCTGATTTCAAACAATTAGAGAATACAATCAAAACAACTCCTGTCAGACATTATGGTTGAGATGTAAACCTGTTCTTAAATGAATAGAGAAAGCCTGATGTTTTTTCTCATGTTGGGATAGTTACCAAACATAACTCCTGTTACTTTAACACTTTCACCTTTCTGGATTTACATGTTGAGGATAGTTCCAATCGATGTTTTCTCCTATCAGATTTACATGTTGAGGAAAAAACTGATGTTTTTATATCAGATTTAATTTAGGGTTGGAAACGATGTTTTCTCCTGTCAGATTTACATGTTGAGGATAGTTAGAAACCCAATGTTTTCTCCTGTCAGATTTACATGTTGAGGATAGTTAGAAACCCGATGTTTTCTCCTATCAGATTTACATGTTGAGGATAGTTAGAAACCCGATGTTTTCTCCTATCAGATTTACATGTTGAGGATAGTTAGAAACCTGATGTTTTCTCCTGTCAGATTTACATGTTGAGGATAGTTAGAAACCCGATGTTTTCTCCTATCAGATTTACATGTTGAGGATAGTTAGAAACCTGATGTTTTCTCCTGTCAGATTTACATGTTGAGGATAGTTAGAAACCCAATGTTTTCTCCTATCAGATTTACATGTTGAGGATAGTTAGAAACCCGATGTTTTCTCCTGTCAGATTTACATGTTGAGGATAGTTAGAAACCCGATGTTTTCTCCTGTCAGATTTACATGGTGAGAATCGAGGATAGTTAGAATCCCAATGTTTTCTCTTGTCAGATTTACATGTTGAGGATAGTTAGAAACCAGATGTTTTCTCCTGTCAGATTTACATGTTGAGGATAGTTAGAAACCCAATGTTTTCTCCTGTCAGATTTATATGTTGAGGATAGTTAGAAACCCAATGCTTTCTCCTGTCAGATTTACATGGTGAGAAGCGAGGATAGTTAGAAGCCAGATGTTTTCTCTTGTCAGATTTGGTTGCACTTCCTACGCCTTCCACTAGATGTCCTCCTTCAGTAGAAAGTGGAATGGAGCATTTGCTGTGAACTTTGACTGAATGGGAGGGGAAATAGTCAGTGTCCCGACAGAATGCCATTTTCCTGTGGCGCATTTCTCTGTGCGTGCCACCGTCGTTCCATTTGGCTGCAGATGAAAACGTATGATCCGGTTGGAACGTTATTGGATATATATGAAAATAACGTCCTGAAGATTGATTCTCTACTTAGTTTGACCAGTTTATTTGACCTGGAATATATCTTTTTGAAGTTGTCGTGCGAGTTGTCCTGGACCAGCAGTCAGTTTTTGGGCACGTGAGCTGAAAGTGATAGCAAATGCAGCTAATTGGACACTAGTATTGGACATTATGGAACAAAACAACGATTTATTGTGGAACTAGGACTCCTTACATTCTGATGAAAGATCATCAAAGGTAAGGGAATATTTATGAAGTAATTTTTTTATAACGTTTAAAAAAATGTGACACAGCGGTTGCATTAAGAACCAGTGTATCTTTAATTATATGTAGAACATGTATCTTTAGTCAAAGTATATGATGAGTATTTCTGTTATCTGGCGTAGCTTTCTATAATTCCTCCGGATATTTTGGAGGCAGTTCTGAACATGGCGTCAATGTAAACCGAGATTTGTGGATATAAATATGCATATTATCGAACAAAACATAAATGTATTGTGTAACATGTCATATGAGTTTCATCTGATGAAGATTTTCAAAAGGTTAGTGATTCATTTCATCTCTAATCCTGCTTTTGTGACTCTATCTTTGGCTGGAAAAAATGGTGAAAAGGTGCCCATTGTAATTGGTGCCCATTGTAAACGGCCAGCTCCTCAGTCTCAGTTGCTAATATATGCATATTATTATTATTAGTATTGGATAGAAAACACTCTAAAGTTTCCAAAACTGTCAAAATATTGTCTGTGAGTATAACAGAACTGATATTGCAGGCGAAACCCTGAGGAAAATCAAAAGAGGAAGTGGCTTCTATTTTGAAAACTACATGTTCCATAGCCTACCTTTGCTCCATTTAAAAGGGATATGAACCAGATTCCTTTTGCTATCGCTTCCTCAAGGTGTCAACAGTCTTCAGACATAGTTTTCAGGCTTTTATTTTGAAAAATGAGCCAGAACGATAACATCGCGTCAAGTTGTCACACGAGTTTTGCTCACGCAAATGAATTTGGAAAGGTATTGCTTTTCCCTCTCCTACTGTGAAAGATATTTGCAGTTGATATATTATTCATTATATATTTTAAAAACAACCTGAGGATTGATTATAAAAAACGTTTGACATGTTTCTGTGAACATTATGGAAACTATTTGGAATTTTGTCTGCGTTGTCATGACCGCTCTTTCCTGTAGATTTCTGAACATAACGCGATAAACAAACAGAGGTATTTTGGATCTAAAAATAATCTTTATGGAACAAAAGGAACATTTGCTGTGTAACTGGGAGTCTCGTGAGTGAAAACATCCGAAGATTAAAGGTAAACGATTCATTTGGTTGCTTTTTTGATTTTCGTAACCGAGCTACCTGATGCTAAGTGTACTTAATGTTTATCTTGCGATCGATAAACTTACACAAACGCTTGGATTGCTTTCGCTATAAAGCATAATTTAAAAATCTGACACGACAGGTGGATTAACAAAAGGCTAAGCTGTGTTTTCCTATATTGCACTTGTGATTTCATGAATATAAATATTTAGAGTAATATTCATTGTATGTAGAGCCATGCTATTCAGCGGTTGTTGATGACACTTATCCCGATATCGGGATTGCAGCCATAACAAGTTAAGAAGTTTTAATAATCTCTGGTATTCTCCATCTTAAAGTTTATCATTTATTTACATATTAGGGTACCTGAGGGTTGATTAGGAACGTTGTTTGATATGTTTGGAGAAGTTTATTGGTAACTTATGGGATTCATTTGTATGCATTTTGAACCGGTGGATTACTGAGTCTAGCGTGCCAATGAAACTGACTTTTTTGGGATATAAAGAAAGACTTTATCGAACAAAAGGACAATTTGTCATGTTGCTGGGACCCTTGTGGTTGCAACCAGAAGAAGATCTTCAAGGCTTGGCTGCTTGGTTGGAAAATGTATGTAATTCTTTGTGTGCGGGGCGCTGTCCTCAGATAATCACATGGTGTGCTTTCGCCGTCAAGCCTTTTTGAAAATCAACAATGCAGCTGAATTAACAAGAAGTTAAGCTTTTAAATTATGTATGACACTTGTATTTTCATGAATGTTTAATATTACGACTTCTGCCATTTGAATTTCGCCCTCTGCAATTTCACCGGATGTTGTCGAGGTGAGACGCTCGCGTCCCAGTGATCCGTAAGAAGTTAATGGACTCCAGGAAGAGAAGCTGCTGCATATTCAGTAGTTAATGGACCCTTGGAAGAGTCGTTACTGTTTCAGTACACGGTCTAGTTTCCTGAATTTCTGCCTGTCTGATGTGCCCAAAGTAAACTGCCTGTTACTCAGGCCCAGAAGCTAGGATAAGCATATAATTGGTATAATTGGATAGAAGACACTCTAAAGTTTCTAAAACTGTTTGAATAATGTCTGTGTGTATAACACAACTGATATGGCAGGGAAAAAAGGGGAAAATCCATCCTGAATTCTTTTTTTTGAGCTCCCAGCCACTTCACATGTGAAGCTATTAAAAACTATGACGTCTGCCTCCCAGATTGCAGTTCCTATGGCTTCCACTAGATGTCAACAGTCTTTATACATAGATTCCGGCTTGTTTTCTGAAAAACCAATGAGGTATAGTAGTTTATCCAAGTGAAGCACTAAGGCAAAAATAGTCTATGCGCGCATGATAGAGGGCGTTATTTTCCTTCCCTATTGAACATACTAGTCTCCGTATAAAATTTGATCATTTATTTAAATATTATACTACCTGAGGATGAATTAGAAACGGCGTTTGACTTGTTTGGACGAACTTTACCGGTACCTTTGGGGACTTATTTTTATGCATGTTGAAAAGGTGGATTATTGAGAAGAAGGACTTTATCGAACAAAACGAACATTCATTGTGTAGCTGGGACCCTTGGGATTGCAAACAGAGGAAGATCTTTCAAAGGTAAGTGATGTATTTTAGCGCTATTTATGATCTTGTGTTGCCTGTGCTGGTTTGAAAACATATGTTGTTGTGTCCTCAGATAATCGAATACCATGCTTTCGCCGAAAGCCTATTGTAAATCGAGCAACGCAGTTCGATTACCAAGATTCTAAGCTAAAGAATCAAGTATGACACTTGTATTTTCATGAATATTTAATATTACGATTTGTATTTTGTATTTTGAATTTGGCGCGCTCCGATTTCACTGGAAAGCTAGCGGGATCTGTGCGCAAAGAGGTTTTAATGATTCATCTTCCTCCTGAATCCTCCTCACGATGGTTGCAGAAGCTGGGGTCCTTGGGATATGTTGCCTCCTGGATTTGAGGTCTTACCAATGCCTTTCCCAGCTCCTCGAGAAAGAGCCGTCTCCTCTCGAGCTTCCCTCTGTTCCAATCTGGGTTCAACGCCATCCAGATGACAAACATGTTGTACACCGAGATGTCCAAGATGTTGAAGAATATCACCGGGTAGGGTTCAGCGTAGGGTTCAGTGTAGGGTTCTTCTTTTGCAGCTATAGCCAGTCCCCAACTTGTCTACATTTTCAATCCCTCCTTTTGTGGCATTGTAATCCATTATGATTTCTGTTTTTTGATGTTTCTGGCCACAAAATCTGTCATTCTGCCCCTGAACAAGGCAGTTAACCCACTGTTCCCCGGTAGGCCATCATCATCATCATTTGTTCTTAAATAAAGGTTAAATATATATTTTTTAAATCCTCCCATCCCTATGCAGCATACTCACGAGTACCACATTTTTGCCTTTCTTTGGCACGTAGGGACGTGTCGGCCGTGAACACAAACTTAGAGGAATTGAAAGGCCTGTTCCGTGTATTTAACAGCTGAGGTGGGAGCTCTGGCTTTTTTTTCGTACTGTTCCTACCATCGTCAGCTTCTTCTTGAGGAGCTCCTGTCCCAGGTTTTGCGAAATAAAGAAGTTATTGCATGTGATGTTGTGGCCACTGTGTCCCTGTGTCACATCCAGGACAACCCTCATCCCTTGGTTCCTCTCAGAGCCTCCTCCATCTGGCTTCTCCGTATACACTTGCAAGTTCTACACATATGATGAAGCAGCATCACAGGCAGCCCAGATCTTGATGACATATTTTGCGGTTTAGACGGTATGTACTGCCTGAAGGGGCAGTGGTCTCTAAATGGCATAAGCTGCTCATCAATAGTAACGTTGGGCCCAGGGTTGTAAAACAGGGGAAGGTGGTCCACCAACTTGTCCCACACTGACCTGATTGCAGATAGCTTGTCTCTCTGCAGCAGAGCTGGTCTGGTGTCTCGGTTATTGAAGCGGATAATCCTGGAAATAATGTGCAACTTTTCCAGAGACATTGTTGCACGGAAGAATTCTCTGTCAGTTTCTGCATCACACAGGGATTCTGTAATTCCCCATTGGATCTGAAAACACCAGCAAGGATAAGACCCCCAAAGTATGCATGTAAATGAGGTTGGTCCATCTCCTTCCATTTCTCTCCAAAAACATTGCCTTCCCTCCAAATTCGTGCAGTCCAGAATGATTTTCTGGGTGGTGTCTGGGATGAACAGTTGAAAAGAAGACTGTATGTTCTGCACATGAGTAAACTCTATCCGCGTCGGCCCTGGTTGCATCCTTATCACATTGGCAACCATGCAGGGTGTCTCATGCCTTGGCCAAGAATGAGCTGGTTGCTGATGGACTGGCTGTTGACTGGCTGGTCCTGGGGCTGGCTGCTGACAGGCTGGTCCTGGGGCTGGTCCAGGGGCTGGCTGTTGACGGGCTGGTCCTGGGGCTGGCTGCTGACGGACTGGTCCTGGGGCTGGTCGCAGAAGGGCTGGTCCTGGGGCTGGTTGCTGATGGACTGGTCCTGGGGCTGGTTGGTGACGGGCTGGTCCTTGGCTGAGGGTCAATCTCATCCTCTTCTTCCAACTCACTGTCAGACTTCGAATTGACAGAGACATGATCATCATATTCTGAAAATTCTTAATCTTGCAAAGTGGAAGACGTTCCTTCCACACTAGATTTACTATCTGCAAAAATGATTTCTAAGGCCCTCTGAGCAGAGATTATTTTTGCCATACTGATTGATTGTAGTAAGGAGCCACACATGCAAAGCTATTTATTTGTTGTGTTCCTCCTCCAATTTGCACTGGGCTGGGGTAGAGTGTTTTACAATGTATTGGAATAACATTGAAAAGGTTCCTGCAAGACATTGTGTAGTTTCACACACTACAACGGGTAAAGAGTGTGAGAAAAACAGGAGACAAGCAGACAAGACAGGGAGACAAACAGGTTCTTGGTGCTTTGTTGAAACAGCAACATACTCCAATTCCTTTACATCCTTTACATACTATTATAATTGAGACAGAAAGGCCTGGGGGGGTTCAACTTGTCAAGAAGATAAATGCCTGTGGGCAACTCCCTATCATGCAATGCCATGCAAATATAACACTGGCTTACAATCTTCTACATGTCAACTTCAACCCGAAGAGGAGCAGAGGACCACCAGGTTATTCATGGTACTTTAAACACTTGTTTCCTGTCATCCATGATATCGTGTTACAGCGATGTTACTAGTGGTGGGCACCAATATTGATCCTTCTGTAACAGTGGGGATCAGAATGACTGGATCCCTTGATAAAGATGAACTAAAAAGACTGTATAAAATAAATAATACCAATACTGCTCTATATTCTCTATATTCTCTGCTCCAAGTGTACGTTTTATACATTTGCTTTGAGAAATATATTTTGTTCAACAAGAAATAAAGACCAATCGAATAAAGGTAGGGGTCATGATGATGCCTTTTACTAAAATGATTGTTACCCCTTGTTTTCAATAGTTTAGCACCCTCCCCTTGTGAGGATAACCCCACTGAGCCTTTTACAAAAAATTGTTGTTTACCCCTTGTTACAAAAATTATTGTTACCCCTTGTTTTCAATAGTTTAGCACCCCCCTTGTGAGGATAACCCCACTGAGCCTTTTACTAAAATGATTGTTACCCCTTGTTTTCAATAGCCCCCCTTGTGAGGATAACCCCACTGAGCCTTTTACTAAAATTATTGTTACCCCTTGTTTTCAATAGTTTAGCACCCCCTTGTGAGGATAACCCCACTGAGCCTTTTACTAAAATGATTGTTACCCCTTGTTTTCAATAGTCTAGCACCCTCTCCTTGTGAGGATAACCCCACTGAGCCTTTTACTAAAATGATTGTTACCCCTTGTTTTCAATAGTTTAGCACCCCCCTTGTGAGGATAACCCCACTGAGCCTTTTACTAAAATGATTGTTACCCCTTGTTTTTGTCTAGCACCCCTTGTGAGGATCACTGAGCCTTTTACTAAAATGATTGTTACCCCTTGTTTTCAATAGTCTAGCACCCTCCCCTTGTGAGGATAACCCCACTGAGCCTTTTACTAAAATGATTGTTACCCCTGTTTTCAATTTTCAATAGACTTCTCCCTTGTGAGGATAACCCCACTATTTTCTAAAATGATTGTTACCCCTGTTTTCAATAGTCTAGTCTCTCCCGTGTTATTGTCTTGCTTGAATATTCACTTGCGGTCAAGTTTCAGCCTCCTTTCAGAGGCAACCAGGTTTTTGGTGTAAAACGTCTTGGTACTTTGGTAAAGATCATGACGCCGCTGACCTTTACACAGACACAGGACCAGTGGAGGCAAAACAGGCCCATTACATCAAAGATCCACCACCATATTTTACAGTCGTTACAGGGCTATTTGCTGCGTATGAATCCGTCTTTTGAGGCCAAACCACTGGTGTGTGTTGCCAAAGAGATCTATTTTCCTCTCATCTGTCCATTGAACCTGGTTCCAATCCAAGTGCCAGTGGCGTTTATCAAACTCCTGGCCTTTACATGTGTTGGTTGATCTCAATAAAGGCTTTTTTCCACCTGGCAATACTTCCAAATAGCAGCACCCTGCTGCTCGTGCTCCCAGGTGCTGGAGTTGTAGGTGAACTCATGGAAAAGAGAAAGGAAAACGCAGCACACTGCTGCTCGTGCTCTCAGGTGCTGGAGTTGTAGGTGAACTCATGGAAAACAGAAAGGAAAACGCAGCACACTGCTGCTCGTGCTCCCAGGTGCTGGAGTTGTAGGTGAACTCATGGAAAACAGAAAGGAAAACGCAGCACACTGCTGCTCGTGCTCCCAGGTGATATTTATTTACAACGTTTCGACCATGTAGCTCTTCATCAGGCATCCATATCCCAGGTGGGGGTGGAATGTCCTATATATAGGAGCAGTACTCAGTGACATCACTTCCTGAAACAGGAGGTACAAATGTATAACGTAGTTTCACGATATTAACATTCAACGTATCGAAATATATGATCGTACACGGAGAATGTGATCAATATTTATAGTAATATACACACACAATATTTGATCAGGATCCAAAACCAGTATTTAGAGTTATTGAAACTATAAGAACGGTTTCTTTGTCTTTCCCTATGGTGATGGATCAGTGATGGATTTTACATGTGTGTTACCTCATTTTATACCCCAGTGAAACAGGAAGCCATGAAAGGCCACAACACAGTTCCTTCAACAGAGATTAAAAGTAGAATGTTAATCCTGATAACATTTTGTTGGATTTAATTTATACGAATTGTTAGGAGTGCCGATATTTTCAGATCTGACTAATTATTTAAGGTCCCAGCTAGCACATTTGGTTCCTTGTCAGTTGTGGGAACGTTTGTTTTTGGTTTTACATTGGTTGTGGGAATGAAGCCATACGTTTCCTGACTGGAAAAACAGAACGTTTTTAAACGTTCTGAGAACAGAAGTGAACACATCACCTGTTCTGGGAACGTTAACGTTATGTTTCCAGGGAGGTTCTGAGAACATCTTACTATGGTTCCTGTCACGTTCTGACCTTTATTTCCTTTGTTTTGTATTTATTTAGTATGGTCAGGGCGTGAGTTGGGTGGGCAGTCTATGTTTGTTTTTCTAGGTTTTGGGTATTTCTATGTTTCGGCCTAGTATGGTTCTCAATCAGAGGCAGGTGTCATTAGTTGTCTCTGATTGAGAATCATACTTAGGTAGCCTGGGTTTCACTGTGTGTTTGTGGGTGATTGTTCCTGTCTCTGTGTTTGCACCAGATAGGACTGTTTAGGTTTTCGCACATTTATTGTTTTGTTAGTTATTTCATGTCTAGTTCCTTTATTAAAGAACATGAATAACCACCACGCTGCATTTTGGTCCGCTTCTCCTTCACCACAGGAAAACCCTTACAGTTCCAGGGAGGTTCTGAGAACGTCTAACTATGGTTCCGGGGAGGTTCTGAGAACGTCTAACTATGGATTGTTGGGGAATAATCAGAATTAGTTGGTAACATAGGTAAGATGTTTTATATTCATCATATGTTTGTAAGTTACTTCTCATCAGAATGTTGTTTTTGTATAATACTGTGGCAGTCATTTGCAGTCATCTGGTGTCTGTGAAGACTAAGTTGCTTGGGCCGGAGAGAGGGGAGAGGTCAAGCGTGTATTTCTTGGCTCCACAATGTCTGTGTGCCAGTCAGTGTGTCTCTGTGATCTTGTCAAGATAGGATGGATTTGATATATGGCTGTTGATATGGAGGATTTGTTTATGGTTCTGAGTTTGAGAAAAGAACATAGTTTAGGAGACAAAGCTGAACGATAAATTATGCCGATGCTGTCTGGCTATGTGTGTCTCTGATATAAAGGATCTCAGTAACAATGTGTAAGGGACTCTCAGAGTATTCATTGATAGACACTGAATTGATCTGAGAGTCACAGGGTTGTGATAGAGCTCATATAATTAAAGATGGACTTTGATAACTAACTCTGACTTGTGTGTGGTTTGCTCTCATGATTTGGTAAATAGAGGAAATTTCCACGACAGGATTCAGGGAGGTTCTGAGAACGTCTAACTATGTTTCTAACTATGTCTAACGATATCCATATTATACCGAAGGATCAATATTGGTGCCCACTAGTAACATATGGTACAGAAGGATCAATATTGGTGCCCACCACTAGTAACATCTGGTACAGAAGGATCAATATTGGTGCCCACCACTAGAAACATCTGGTACAGAAGGATCAATATTGGTGCCCACTACTAGTAACATCTGGTACAGAAGAATCAATATTGGTGCCCACCACGAGTAACATATAGTACAGAAGGATCAATATTGGTGCACACTAGTAATATCAAATCAAATGTATTCATATAGCCCTTTGTACATCAGCTGATATCTCAAAGTGCTGTACAGAAACCCAGGCTAAAACCCCAAACAGCAAGCAATGCAAAGCATGGTGGCTAGGAAAAACTCCCTAGAAAGGCCAAAACCTAGGAAGAAACCTAGAGAGGAACCAGGCTATGTGGGGTGGCCAGTCCTCTTCTGGCTGTGCCGGGTGGAGATTATAACAGAACATGGCCAAGATGTTCATAAATGACCAGCATTGTCGAATAATAATAATAAGGCAGAACAGTTGAAACTGGAGCAGCAGCACGGCCAGGTGGACTGGGGACAGCAAGGAGTCATCATGTCAGGTAGTCCTGAGGCATGGTCCTAGGGCTCAGGTCCTCCGAGAGCGAGAAAGAGTAAGAGAGAATTAGAGAGAGCACACTTAAATTCACACAGGACACCGACTAGGACAGGAGAAGTACTCCAGATATAACGAACTGCCCCTCGCCCCCCGACACATAAACTACTGCAGCATAAATACTGGAGGCTGAGACAGGAGGGGTCAGGAGACACTGTGGCCCCATCCGAGGAAACCCCCGGACACCACTAGAGGGATATCTTCAACCACCAACTTACCATCCTGAGACAAGGCTGAGTATAGCCCACAAAGATCTCCGCCACGGCACAACCCAAGAGGGGGGGGGGCGCCAACCCAGACAGGATGACCACATCAATGAATCAACCCACTCAGGTGACGCACCCCCCCCAGGGACGGTGTGAGAGAGCCCCAGTAAGCCAGTGACTCAGCCCCTGTAATAGGGTTAGAGGCAGAGAATCCCAGTGGAAAGAGGGGAACTGGCCAGGCAGAGACAGCAAGGGCGGTTCGTTGCTCCAGAGCCTTTCCATTCACCTTCACATTCCTGGGCCATGCTACACTCAATCATATGACCCACTGAAGAGATGAGTCTTCAGTAAAGACTTAAAGGTTGAGACCGAGTTTGCGTCTCTGACATGGGTAGGCAGACCATTCCAAAAAATGTAGCTCTATAGTATCTCTGTAATATAATGTCATCGCTGTAACATGATATCATGGATGACAGGAAACAAGTGTTTAAAGTACCATGACTTTGTCAACTAACCGGGTGGTCCTCTACTTCTCTTCATGTAGAAGTTGACATGTAGAAGTTTGTAAGCCAGTTATATTTGTATGGCATTGCATGAGAGGGTGTGGCCCACAGGCATTTATCTTCTTGACAAGTTGCACCCCCCCAGGCCTTTTATCTCAGTAATAATAGAAATGAAATGAGGAAACAGATGTTGAATAACAAGGGAATGGTCAACTCCCACTGCATTCTAACATCAATGTTGTGTCTCAGCCCTTAAGGACTTCACGCTGCTTGCTTGACGAGTACCTCTGCCTTGCTAACCTCCCTCCTAAATCGTCTTACCAGTCGCTGCCACGTGAAAAGATAGCTATTGTGGGGACACTCAAAAACCTCCAAATGAAAATGTGTATTCTCTGAGCGTTAATAAATCCTCCCATCAAAACTTTCAGGGAACCATAGTTAGACGTTCTCAGAACCTCCCTGGAACCATAGAAAGACGTTCTCAGAACCTCCCTGGATCCTAAAAATGTACGTTCCCAGAACAGGTTATGTGTTCACTTCTGTTCTCAGAACGTTTAAAAACATTCTGTTTTTCCAGTCAGGAAACGTATGGCTTCGTTCCCACAACCAATGTAAAACCAAAAACAAACGTTCCCACAACTGACAAGGAACCAAATGTGCTAGCTGGGACCTTAAATAATTAGTCAGATCTGAAAATATCGGCACTCCTAACAATTCGTATAAATTAAATCCAACAAAATGTTATCAGGATTAACATTCTACTTTTAATCTCTGTTGAAGGAACTGTGTTGTGGCCTTTCATGGCTTCCTGTTTCACTGGGGTATAAAATTAGGTAACACACATGTAAAATCCATCACTGATCCATCACCATAGGGAAAGACAAAGAAACCGTTCTTATAGTTTCAATAACTCTAAATACTGGTTTTGGATCCTGATCGACTATTGTGTGTGTATATTACTATAAATATTGATCACATTCTCCGTGTACGATCATTTACGTTGTAAATAAATATCACCTGGGAGCACGAGCAGCAGTGTGATATTTGCTTTGAGAAAATATATTTCTCAAAGCAAATGTATAAAAAATACACTTGGAGCAGAGAATATAGAGAATATATTGAACATAGAGAATATAGAGAAAGAGAATATAGAGCAGTATTGGTATTATTTATTTTATACAGTCTTTTTAGTTCATCTTTATCAAGGGATCCAGTAATTCTGGTCCCCACTGTTACAGAAGGATCAATATTGGTGCCCACCACTAGTAACATCTCTGTAATATAATGTCATCGCTGTAACATGATATTACGAATAACAGGAAACAGTGTTTAAAGTACCAGGACTTTGTCAACTAACCTGGTAGATCTCTGGTCCTCTTCAGGTTGAAGTTGCCATGTAGAAGTTTGTAAGCCAGCGTTATATTTGCATGGCATTGCATGATAGGGTGTTGCCCACAGGCATGTATCTTCTTGACAAGTTGAACCCCCCCAGGCCTTTCTGTCTCAATTATAATAGTATGTAAAGGAGTTGGAGTACGTTGCACCCTGCTAGGCCTTTCTGTCTCAATTATAATAGTAGGGAGAGACTTTAATGTTCTGACAATAACAATGTAGAGGTAGATCTCCTTTAACAGCATCCGCTAGGCTGCATTCCATGTGGTTGAAACCACAGTAAAAGTTAGCATGAAAGCAGGGTGTGTAGAGATGGTGATGAGGAAGCTTAATAATGGTGTTCGGGTCTGTCTGACCCATTTTCAATGTTTACCAAAAGAAAGATTACACAATTATATATATTTTTTTGTCATTTTCTGTGACAAATAAAACATTTTAATTCAAATAAAACATTCTGATATTCTGATGTTACATATGTGGTGTTTGGGTCCACTGGACCAGAGGGTAATACGTGTGTGTGTGTGTGTGTGTGTGTGTGTGTGTGTGTGTGTGTGTGTGTGTGTGTGTGTGTGTGTGTGTGTGTGGGTGAAAACAAGCAAAAATGAAACAAAGCTGCACACAAAGCTGTGTGCCGACACTCTGTCTTCCTCTTCCCTGGGCCTGCTGTTTCAACAAAGCACCAAGAACCTGTTTGTCTCCCTTCCTTGTCTGTTTGTCTCCCTGCCTTGTCTGCTGGTCTACCGTTTTTCTCACACTCTTTACCCGTTGTAGTGTGTGAAACTACACAATGTCTTGCAGGAACCTTTTCAATGTTATTACGATACATTACTTCAATACATTATTCCAATACATTGTAAAACACTCTACCCCAGCCCAGTGCAAATTGGAGGAGGAACACAACAAATCAATAGCTTTGCATGTGTGGCTCCTTACCACAATCAATCAGTATGGCAAAAATAATCTCTGCTCAGAGAGCCTTAGAAATAATCTTTGCCGATAGAGATGCTAGTGTGGAAGGAGCGTCTTCCACTTTGCAAGATTAAGAATTTTAAGAATATGATGATCATGTCTCTGTCAATTCGGAGTCTGACAGTGAGTTGTAAGAAGAGGATGAGATTGACCTTCAGCTAGCCCCAGGACCAGCCCTTCAGCAGCCAGCCCCAGGACCAGCCCATCAGCAACCAGCCCCAGGACCAGGACCAGCCCGTCAGCAGCCAGCCCCAGGACCAGCCCGTCAGCAGCCAGCCCCAGGACCAGCCCGTCAGCAGCCAGCCCCAGGACCAGCCCGTCAGCTGCCAGCCCCAGGACCAGCCCGTCAGCTGCCAGCCCCAGGACCAGCCCGTCAGCAGCCAGCCTCAGGACCAGCCCGTCAGCAGGTCCAAAAAAGGCTTTACGGCGAAAGCACACCATGTGATTATCTGAGGACAGCGCCCCGCACACAAAGCATTACATACATTTTCCAACCAAGCAGAGGCGTCACTTACCTTGAAGATCTTCATCTGGTTGCAATCACAAGGGTCCCAGCTACATAACAAATGGTCATTTTGTTCGATAAAGTCTTTCTTTATATCCCAAAAAAGACAGTTTCATTGGCGCGCTAGACTCAGTAATCCACCGGTTCAAAATGCATACAAATGAATCCCATAAGTTACCAATAAACTTCTTCCAAACATATCAAACAATGTTCCTAATCAACCCTCAAGTACCCTAATATGTAAATAAACGATAAACTTTAAGACGGAGAATACCGGAGACCATTAAAACTTCTTAACTTGTTATGGCTGCAATCCTGATATCGGGATAAGTGTCATCAACAACCGCTGAATAGCATAGCTCTACATACAATAAATATTACTCTAAATATTTATATTCATGAAATCACAAGTGCAATATAGGAAAACACAGCTTAGCCTTTTGTTAATCCACCCGTCGTGTCAGATTTTGAAATTATGCTTTATAGCGAAAGCAATCCAAGCGTTTGTGTAAGTTTATCGATCGCACGATAAAACATTAAGTACACTTAGCATCAGGTAGCTCGGTCACGACAACCAGAAAAGCAATGAAATTAATTGTTTACCTTTGATGATCTTCGGATGTTTTCTCTCACGAGACTCCCAGTTACACAACAAATGTTCCTTTTGTTCCATAAAGATTATTTTTATATCCAAAATACCTCCGTTTGTTTGTCGCGTTATGTTCAGAAATCCACAGGAAAGAGCGGTCACGACAACGCAGACAAATTCCAAATAGTTACCATAATGTCCACAGAAACATGTCAAACATTTTTTTATAATCAATCCCCAGGTTGTTTTTAAAATTTATAATCAATAATATATCAACCGCAAATGTCTTTCACAGTAGGAGAGGGAAAAGCAATACCTATCCAAATTCTGTTGCGCGAGCGAAACTCATGTGACAACTTGATGTTATTGTTCTGGCTCATTTTTTAAAATAAAAGCCTGAAACTATGTCTGAAGTCTGACACCTTGAGGAAGCGATAGGAAAAAGGAATCTGGTTCATATCCCTTTAAATGGAGCAAAGGTAGGCTATGGAACATGGAGTTTTCAAAATAGAGGCCACTTCCTGTTTTGATTTTCCTCAGGGTTTTGCCTGCAATATCAGTTCTGTTATACTCACAGACAATATTTTGACCGTTTTGGAAACTTTAGAGTGTTTTCTATCCAATAATAATAATAATAATAATAATAACATGCATATATTAGCAACTGAGACTGAAGAGCTGGCCGTTTTATAATGGGCACCTTTTCATCCAAGCTACACAATACTGCCCCTGCAGCCATAAAAAGTTAAGTCATTTTTCATGCTCAACACTTACTGCACTGTCCGAAAGCTTAAATTCCTGTTAATCTAATTGCACTGTCCGATTTACAATAGGCTTTACAGCGAAAGCATGCCATGCGATTGTTTGAGGACGGTGCCCCACATAGAAATATTTTTCCACCAGCACAGGTTACATAAATTCACAAAGGGAGGGAGGGAGGGACTGGTGCACTTCACAAAATAGATGGCATCATGAAGCAGGAAAATTATGTGGATATATTGAAACAAAATCTCAAGATTTCAGTCAGGAAGTTAAAGCTTGGTCGTAAATGGGTCTTTCAAATGGACAACGACCTCAAGCATACTTTCAAAATTGTAGCAAATTGGCTTAAGGACAACAAAGTCAAGGTATTTGAGTGGCCATCACAAAGCCCTGACCTCAATCCCATACAACATTTGTGGGCATAACTGAAAAAGCGTGTGCGAGCAAGGAGGCCTACAAATCTGCCTCAGTTACACCAGCTGTCAGGAGGAATGGACCAAAATTTACCCAACTTATTGTGGGAAGCTTGTGGAAGGCTTCTAACTATCCTCGCTCCTCGCCATGTAAATCTGACAGGAGAAAACATCGGGTTTCTAACTATCCTCAACATGTAAATCTGACAGGAGAAAACATCGGGTTTCTAACTATCCTCAACATGTAAATCTGACAGGAGAAAACATCAGGTTTCTAACTATCCTCAACATGTAAATCTGACAGGAGATAACATCAGGTTTCTAACTATCCTCGCTCCTCAACATGTAAATCTGACAGGAGATAACATCAGGTTTCTAACTATCCTCGCTCCTCAACATGTAAATCTGACAGGAGATAACATCAGGTTTCTAACTATCCTCGCTCCTCAACATGTAAATCTGACAGGAGATAACATCAGGTTTCTAACTATCCTCAACATGTAAATCTGATAGGAGAAAACATCGGGTTTCTAACTATCCTCAACATGTAAATCTGACAGGAGATAACATCAGGTTTCTAACTATCCTCGCTCCTCAACATGTAAATCTGTCATCGTCATCCAGACCCTAAATTCTGATATAAAACCCTGTATTTTTGTCAATCCACTCGTCAGGATTGGAACTTCACAACGTTACACCCAGAAAGGTGAAAGTGTTAAAGTAACAGGAGTTATGTTTGGTACGTCCCAAAGAGAAAGGCTTTCGTCTATTCATTTAAGAACAGGTTTACATCTCAACCATAATGTCAGCCAAGTTGTTTTGATTGTATTCTCTAATTGTTTGAAATCAGTGGATCCAACATGAATGTAAAACATGCACACAGGATAAATACATTAGTTTATACAATGGAGCATTCAAATATTTACCCACTGCTAGTGGGGCAACCTTAGCTTTTTCTGATTGGTCAATTCTTGGAAGAAATACCATCTGTTTATTGGCTAGCCAGAGCAATTCTTCTGATTGAGATCGAGCACAGCAATGTGATTGGCTGTGTATTATTCATATTGCAATACCCATATAGAAAATACAGTTGAACAGTTCACACATTTTCATTCTTTGATTTCATGACCTAAATATTTGTTATTTTATTGTAGCTCCTTTGTTGACAATTATTAGATGTGAACATTCATTGTGTTATTGCATTAATACAGTTTAAACAGTAGATATTTGGGGGAAGTTACCAACATAAAAGTGGAATATTGGAATATGTCTGACAAGTGGAACAGTCCTGCCCAGTGTGAAAGCCAACACACACAGCCTTACACACTCAGCTCCCTGTATTCTACAGCTGCACTGCTACAGCTTCACCTAGAGGGGGCGATAGAAACAACCAGATTTAAGGGACAGGACAAAAAGACAAATGACAGATAGGAGAGCCTTTCAGATAACACGTCCTAACATAGCTGTCCCAATAGAGTCACTATGTCCCAGAAACGGACTGGCCATGGGACACTTTGGGGCCAGATGGGCTGGTCTAAATCGGGAGTTTTGCAAAGAATAACTGTTTTGGGAGGGGGGGGGCAGTGTGTTAGAAAATAAATGTAAATGTTGAAAAGAAAAACAGTCACATTATCAGTCATACACAATCCTCGACTGATTTCAAGACAAGATGAACATGTCATAAATAAATAACGTCACTCACCCTAACGTCAGGATCCGACTCCACAGACCACAGGTTGGTTTGGTTCTCCTCTTCCTCCTCGTCACCAGTGGGAAACCAGCTAGGATAATATTACACAGATGGATTAGATTACATCAGATATTCATTGATTTATTGATTTGATATTTGATATATTATATATCCCTGGAACCATAGATAGATGTTCTCAGAACCTCCCTGGAACCATAGTATGACGTTCTCAGAACCTCCTGGAACCATAGTTAGACATTCTCGGAACCTCCCTGGAACCATAGTAAGACGTTCTCAGAACCTCCCCGGAACCATAGTAAGACGTTCTCAGAACCTCCCTGGAACCATAGTTAGACGTTCTCAGAACCTCCCTGGAACCATAGTAAGACGTTCTCAGAACCTCCCTGGAACCATAGTAAGACGTTCTCAGAACCTCCCTGGAACCATAGTAAAACGTTCTCAGAACCCCCTGCAACCTAAAACTTAACGTTGGGATTACACTTCTTGTACTCCATTTCATATGCCAAATTATGTTGACAAGTAGTAGAATGTCATCACAAAATAGACTGGTGCCTAGGCTAAGAAGATCCCGTAGGGTTCAGAGCCTGTTTTGAGAGGGAGACCTGGCAAGACTTGTTTAGCAGGACCAGGCTAACTGTAGAATTAGATAGCAGGACAAGGCTAACTGTAGAACTTAGTTAGCAGGACAAGGCTAACTGTAGACTTAGTTAGCAGGACAAGGCTAACTGTAGACTTAGTTAGCAGGACAAGGCTAACTGTAGACTTAGTTAGCAGGACAAGGCTAACTGTAGACTTAGTTAGCAGGACAAGGCTAACTGTAGACTTAGTTAGCAGGACAAGGCTAACTGTAGCAGGACAAGGCTAACTTAGAGTTAGCAGGACAAGGCTAACTGTAGACTTAGTTAGCAGGACAAGGCTAACTGTAGACTTAGTTAGCAGGACAAGGCTAACTGTAGACTTAGTTAGCAGGACAAGGCTAACTGTAGACTTAGTTAGCAGGACAAGGCTAACTGTAGACTTAGTTAGCAGGACAAGGCTAACTGTAGACTTAGTTAGCAGGACAAGGCTAACTGTAGACTTAGTTAGCAGGACCAGGCTAACTGTAGAATTAGATAGCAGGACCGGGCTAATTGTAAACATAGATAGCAGGACCATGCTAACAGCATTTGTAAGTTAGGCTAACTGTAGACCTAAGTCAGCCTAACCGCACCTGGAGGTGAAGAGAGACTTCTCGTTGATCATCTGGACTCTGAAGATGTTGACAGCCTTATAGACGTCTATCACATCCTGGTACTTCTCCAGTAGATGCCTGGAGGGAGAGACAGGATAGAAAAGAGTCACTCCACAATATCACCACATTTGACAAGATTAAACACAACAATATGGAGTTCAGACACTGTAAACTTCCATTGGCAATCAATATCATCAATATCAATTAACATGTATTATATCATCAATATCAATCAGCATACCTCATATCATCAATATCAATCAGCATACCTCATATCATCAATATCAATCAGCATACCTCATATCATCAATATCAATCACCATACCTCATATCATCAATATCAATCAGCATACATTATATCATCAATATCAACCAGCATATATTATATCATCAATATCAACCAGCATACCTCATATCATCAATATCAACCAGCATACCTCATATCATCAATATCAACCAGCATACATTATAGTGTATCAGTTGTATTACATTATAATATCCTTAACATACCTGTAATATGTCCCAGACTCATCCTTCTGGTTCCTCTGGTCTGGCTTCATGTCCTCTCCCCCCCACTGGTAGCAGGGGCAGGGGAAGAGGTTTAGCCAGGGGTAGAGGCAGGGGCTGGGGTCTGGTCTGGTCCTCTCTCCCAGGGGCAGGTTCTGTGCCAGGTATGGTCTGAGCAGGGCTCTGGGCAGCAGAGACACCAGCCAGTAGATGGGCTCCTCATTTACAATGTCATGGTAGCTCTGGAGGTACTGACGCACAGCTGCAGAGGGCTGGATGGAGGACAGGTTCTGTAGGCAGGAAGAGGAAGAGAAAGAGATGGAGGAAGTGAGACCAAGAGGTTATTATGTGGTTATGGCTAAGCTTAGCCGAATACATTTCAACTCAGTTTCACAGTTCCTGACATTTAATAAAAGTAAAAATTCCATGTCTTAGGATCACCACTTTATTTTAAGAATGTGAAATGTCAGCATAATAGTAGAGAGAATGATTTATTTAAGCTTTTTATTTATTTCATCACATTCCCAGTGAGTCAGAAATGTACATACACTCAATTAGTATTTGGTAGCATTGCCTATAAATTGTTTAACTTGGGTCAAACATTTCAGTTAGCCTTCCACAAGCTTCCCACAAGTAGATGGGTAAATGTTGGTCCAGTCCTCCTGACAGAGCTGGTGTTACTAAGTCAGGTTTGTAGGCCTCATTGCCCGCACACGCTTTTTCAGTTCTGCCCACAAATCTTCTATGGGATTGTGATGGCCACGCCAATACCTTGACTTTGTTGTCCTTAAGCCATTTTGTCACAACTTTGGAAGTATGCTTGGGGTCATTGTCCATTTGGAAGACCCATTTGCAACCAAGCTTCAACTTCCTGACTGATGTCTTGAGATATTGCTTCAATATATCCACATAATTGTCCTTCCACATAATGGCATCTATTTTGTGAAGTGCACCAGTCCCTCCTGCATGTCATAAATAAATACGTCACTCAAGCTAACATCAGGTCCAGACTCCACAGACCAGAGGTTGGGTTGGTGCAAAGCACCCCCACAACATGACGATGCCACCCCCGTGCTTCAAGGTTGGGATGGTGTCCTTCGGCTTGCAAGCCTCCCCCTTTTTCCTCCAAACATAACGATGGTCATTATGGCCAAACAGTTCTATTTTTGTTGCATCATACCAGAGGACATTTCTCCAAAAAGTACAATCTTTGTCCCCATGTGCAGTTGAAAACCGTAGTCTGGCATTTTTTTTTAGGTTTTGGAGCAGTGGCTTCTGCCTTATATCCACTCGTTTCACTGTAGATATAGATACTTTTGTACCTGTTTCCTCCAGCATCTTCACAAGGTCCTTTGCTGTTGTTCTGGGATTGATTGTTCATCTGAATGGATCTGAATGTATATGGGTTTCTCAAGTATCCTGAAATGTAAAATCTTCCCTGTTTCAGGCACCAGGTTGGATCTGTATGTATATGAATGTATATGTTCTTAAACTCTGAAGTGGCTTATTGATTATATGAAGATGTTTTAATATTCCCAGATGACTGGAAACCAGCTATAAACTGTAATGTTAAAAGACCGTGAACTGAATGAAGTAAAGGGAGTCAAAAAGGGAAAAGATATTATTGGTTTACGTTTTGGGGGTGTGTCTAAATACACCAAAACCTGGGTAACCGAAATTGAACTTGAAATGAACCAAAACAAAAAAAGGTTAAATAAGAGTAATTGAAAATGTTTATGGAAGGTTTTTGGAATTGATAAATCACCTACTACGTTCTAGTTGAATTTTCTTGCTATAAATCCTCTTAAATTATATATTAATATACATTATCTTAAATTGTATAAATAGATATATTATCTTAAGATAATATATCATAATATATAATTTAAGTTGTATAAGATATATTATCTGAAATTGTATATTAAGATATATTATCTTAAATTGTATATTAAGGGTGATTGTTATAACAGCTTCCTACCAGGTGTGGTTGAGTTTGGATCTGGGCCTCCTTCAGAGACTCCTGGTAGCGTTGATGTGTTCTCTGGAGAAACATCATGATGTCTGGAGGACCCTGGACTGTTCTGATCAGCACCTGGCCCACACACACATTTACACTGTTATACAGAGCAACTTATCTTAAGATAGCTAGGGACGACAACCACGTATCACAGTCATAGTAAGTAAATCTTTATGGTTTTATTTAATGTATTTTCTTTTCACCCGCAGCATGGTGATGACTCTGTCCAGGTATAGCACCTCCTGGTGGCAGAAGTCAGCATAGCAGTGGGCAGGCAGACGTCTGGAATACATCCCTCTGAGGAAGGCTGAGTAGAGGATCTCATCTGCTACTCTCTCATTGGTCTCCCACAGGAAGTCATAAATACTCACCTGTTATAATTAGCATAATGCATAATCAGTCTTAATGAGAACATTCTAAAAGTTATATGGTAGTTAATTCACCAGTGGGAAGTTAGCTACATTAAACTAGTTCTGTGGTAGTTAATTCAACAGTAGGAAGTTAGCTACATTAAACTAGTTCTATGGTAGTTAATTCACCAGTAGGAAGTTAGCTACATTAAACTAGTTCTATGGTAGTTAATTCAACAGTGGGAAGTTAGCTACATTAAACTAGTTCTATGGTAGTTAATTCAACAGTGGGAAGTTAGCTACATTAAACTAGTTCTATGGTAGTTAATTCAACAGTGGGAAGTTAGCTACATTAAACTAGTTCTATGGTAGTTAATTCAACAGTGGGAAGTTAGGTTCTAAGTTAATTCAACAGCTACATTAAACTAGTTCTATGGTAGTTAATTTAATTCATTAAAAGTTCAGTGGGAAGTTAGCTACATTAAACTAGTTCTATGGTAGTTAATTCAACAGTGGGAAGTTATTAAACTAGTTCTATGGTAGTTAATTTAAAGTTGCTACATTAAACTAGTGGTGTTAATTCAACAGTAGGAAGTTAGCTACATTAAACACTTCTGTGCTAGTTAATTCAACAGTAGTGAGGAAGATTGGTCGAAGGTTTTTCCGTTCTAATTTTAGATTTGAATAGCAGAGTAGTAGACTAATAATGTGCTCTATGTTTTTGTCGAAGCTACAGGGAAAGTGGTCAAAATAGCTGACAGCTGATTCGTGTCAAAATCACATTGTTTAGAGTAGTTAATTCAACAGTAGGAAGTTAGCTACATTAAACTAGTTCTATGGTAAACAGTAGGAAGTTAGCTACATTAAACTAGTTCTATGGTAGTTAATTCACCAGTAGGAATAGACTGTTTAGTCAGACATTTAAATAAAACTGAAGAAGATTTCAAAATGTTTTATTAATTAGTAGTCAGATTTTGGGAGTCAGTAGTGAAGTCAAACAGCATTTATGCTCAATTTCAGATCTACCTGCTTCTGATTATTAATCATTAATTAACACTGTTAATAGTTCATTAATCATATGGTATTAATCATTAATCATCAGACAGCTGTTCAATCATCAGACAGGTTAAAGTATTATTAATCATTAATCATAGACAGCTGTTAATGTATTATTAATCATTAATCATCAGACAGCTGTTAATGTATTATTAATCATTAATCATCAGACAGCTGTTAGTGTGTTATTAATCATTAATCATCAGACAGCTGTTAATGTGTTATTAATCATTAATCATCAGACAGCTGTTAATGTGTTATTAATCATTAATCATCAGACAGCTGTTAATGTGTTATTAATCATTAACCATCAGACAGCTGTCATCTTCTAAACGTCAGAGTGCCATTCAACAAGGAGCTGCACCCGTAACATAATTAACTTATTGTCTAGCCGAGGCAATGGGCCAAGACATTCCTACCTCTCTCGTGTTTTTTCTTCTGACTTGGAATTACTGCTAAACCAGATCTAAAAGAAAATGAAATTAATAAATATACATGAATGTAATTGAGTGTTGATATGGTGCCTGTATAAAACGTGTCCAGATACAAGACAGTGTTAGACCTGCTACCTTGTCTCCATAGAACACACATAGAACCTCAGCTCTCCACAGGACACGTCATTCCAGCCCTGCCCACCTGTTGTCAAGACAAATCTCTCTTCAGTTATTTCAATGTCCTCAGAGTGTGTGTGTGTGTGTGTGTGTGTGTGTGTACCTCCAGTGTGTAGCTCCATACAGTTCTCCCCCTGTCCAGAGTTACTGGGCTCATCCTCCTCCCAGTAGAAACTGTCAACAGCTGAGCCGTCACTCCACAGCCACATCCCCTCCTTATCACAGAAACACATTGATTGATGGATTGAAAACACTTCATTGTTTTTAAACAGAAAGTACGTTGAGTTTTTGCCTCTGTAAACTGTAGACATTTGACAGACTGACAGACTGACTGATGAATTATTGACCCCATGTACCTGAGCTGCATCGTAGCCTCCCATCCAGACCGGCTGGTCTGTGTGTCTCCTGACCAGATCCTGGACAAACACCTGTTGACCCGGGCTGTGAACCGACACCAGGTTCCCTCTGTGCTGGGAGCAGTACAACTAGAGGGACAGTCAGAGAACACTGTGTTAGCCCGCTGAGCTAAAGCCCCGGCATTACCGGATCAACGCAGGCTAGAAATGGACATTTCCTGAATTAAATTAAATGTCTTGAAATATCAATGGTTGTGAAATAGTAATAGCAGTTGTAGTGACAGCAGAAGAAGTGGTAGTATTAGTGACAGAAGTAGTACTAGTAGGAGTAGTAATAGTTTTTATTTTTTTTACCCCCAATTTCATGGTATCCAATTGTTAGTAACTACTATCTTGTCTCATCGCTACAACTCGCGAACGGGCTCGGGAGAGACGAAGGTCGAAAGCCATGCTTCCTCTGAAACACAACCCAATCAAGCCGCACTGCTTCTTTAACAGAGCGCGCATCCAACCCGGAAGCCAGCCGCACCAATGTGTCAGAGAAAACACCGTGCACCTGGCGACCTTGGTTAGCGTGCACTGCGCCCGGCCCGCCACAGGAGTCGCTGGTGCGCAATGAGAGGAGTCGCTGGTGCTCAATGAGATCTCTACCGGCCAAGACCACGGACCTCCCGGTCGCGGCCGGATGCAAAAGAGCCTGAGCGCGAATCCAGAGTCTCTGATGGCACAGCTGGCGCTGCAGTACAGCGCCCTTAACCACAGTACCACCCGGTAGTCCCTGTAATAGTTTTTAATTTAACTACATTTTAAAGTATATATTTTTTTGTGAAAAATCAGATTTTAGCGTCATTCTTTTACCATGGATTTGCACTAAATCAATTCCTAACCAACTCTACTACAGCAACAGAACAAGTTGACCTTTAGTTTCTCAGTCTCTCCCAATTACAAGTGTTACCTCTGCAGTGGCCCAGGTGGCCCAGACAGGGTAGAAGGAGAAGCAGCGATGCTCATTCTGATGCCACCCGGCTGGGCATGGTGACTGGGAGTCCCCCCCTTCCACCTCCTCCTCTGTAGTGTTCACCACCCCCGGGGCAGCATCCAGCCCTGGAACAACAACACACACTGACAGTATGTACTGTTCAAGAGCTGTGCTTGACTTAGTTTACCTTGTACATTGGAAGCAATTAATGGAATAATCCCAAAAGTGCAAACTAAGCTAGATCAAGTAGCACCTCAAATACTGTATAGCATCTAGAGTTGAGTTTGACTAGATACAATGCTATTTTACAGTAAACAAATTGACAACAGACTTTCAGCACGCTTATTGGGAAGGACATTCAACAAAATGGTTAATGATTGGCTGAGTGAAATTCATGATCAAAAGATTGTGGGGGCTGTTTTGTTAGACTTCAGTGTGGCCTGTCGTGGAAGATTCATTTGTTGGTAACATATGTAAGATGTTTTATATTCATCAAATGTGTGTAAATTACCTCTCATCAAGAATGTTTTTTTTTGTATAATACTGTGGCAGGGTTTGCAGTATCTGTTCTATGTCAAGACTAAGTTGCAGGGGCCGCAGAGAGGGGAGAGGTCAAAGTATCATCATGTGTAAGCATATCTCTTGACTCCACAATGTGTGTGTGCCAGTCAGTGTGTCTCCATGAGTTTGTCCAGGATCAGTTGTATTTAGAATTGGTTGTATCTAAATGACAATTTGATAAATGCCTGTTGATATGGAGGATTGGTTTATGGTTCTGGGGTTTGAGTAAGGAGACAAAGCTGAACGATGAATTATGTCTATGCTGTCTGACTATGTGTGGTCTTTGCTATTAAAGGATCTCAGTTGCACTGTAGGGGGGCTCTCAGAGAATTCATGGTTAGACACTGAATTGCCTGAGAGTCACTGGATTGTGATAGAGCTGATATAATTAAAGATGGACTTTGATAATGAACTCTGACTTGTGTGTGGTTTGCTCCCATGATTTGCTAAGAGGAGGAAATTTCCACGACAGGCCTTTGACGTTATCATTCAGTCTATGGCTTTATACCACCTGCTATAATGTGGATAAATAGTAACCTGTTTAAATAAGTAACAATATGTTCTTAACTCACCTGCCGAGTAAATGAAGGTTAAATCAAATAGAAAAATGACAGAACACAGAGGGTGTTTTTTATCATTGAATTAAACTATTTACACACACACACCGTCTGTTTTTCAAGTTTCATATTGACCTGTTGCGAGGTGCAGAGCCATCACTATACAACAAAGCAGCAGAGACATTCTGCCAACCGATCTACAGAGGAAACAATGATATTACATTACATAACAACTTAACTCTACATTTAATAACCTCTAATAGTGTTAAAGGGATCCTGGATACCATTTTAATGACTCCGTGTGCATTAGGAAGGAAGGTAGTGGTTGTTTCATGAGCAAATGCTATTTAGCATTAGCACAATGACTGGAAGTCTACAGGTACGGTAGCATTGCTAATGCACCTATAGACTTCCAGTCATTGAACTAGAATCGTACATTATGCATTTAACGTAACTTATTTTAAAATGGCATCGCATAACATGACAAAACGTAACACAAATTAACTTTTAAGTGACATAAGTTAACATGAGCAGCTCCATCTGTAACGTAGCACATTACCTGGACATGAATCAGAGAATGTTGAGAGTAACACAGTGACAGTAGTAGTAGTAGTAGTAGCTTGGTCTTGGTAGAGTAGCTCAGAATCAGAGAATGTTGAGAGTAACACAGTGACAGTAGTAGTAGTAGCTTGGTCTTGGTAGTGTAGCTCTGAATCAGAGAATGTTGAGAGTACCTGAGCTGGCTAGTAACACAGTGACAGTAGTAGTAGTAGCTTGGTCTTGGTAGTGTAGCTCTGAATCAGAGAATGTTGAGAGTACCTGAGCTGGCTAGTAACACAGTGACAGTAGTAGTAGTAGCTTGGTCTTGGTAGTGTAGCTCAGAATCAGAGAATGTTGAGAGTAACACAGTGACAGTAGTAGTAGTAGCTTGGTCTTGGTAGAGTAGCTCAGAATCAGAGAATGTTGAGAGTACCTGAGCTGGCTAGTAACACAGTGACAGTAGTAGTAGTAGCTTGGTCTTGGTAGTGTAGCTCTGAATCAGAGAATGTTGAGAGTACCTGAGCTGGCTAGTAACACAGTGACAGTAGTAGTAGTAGCTTGGTCTTGGTAGTGAAGCTCAGAGCATATGCTCTTTTCTACCTGCTTCTGGCTTGGATTAGTCACTGTTGAGGAGGAGGAGGAGTAGTGAAATGAGGTGATGTGAGGAGAAGAGATGAGGAAATGATGAGGTACTGCAGAACAGCAACCAGACCATATCCTACTCTCTACACTAGTGGGTGTGTCCTAAAAGCCTCAGCCCTGCCCACTCTCATTATCAGTCAGACTAGAATCACATCAACAACCTGCTAGTTCTAACAACACATCTCCTGTTCTGACAGACTAGAATCACATCAACAACCTGCTAGTTCCAACAACACCTCTCCTGTTCTGACAGACTAGAATCACATCAACAACCTGCTAATTCTAACAACACATCTCCTGCTCTGACAGACTAGAATCACATCAACAACCTGCTAGTTCCAACAACACATCTCCTGTTCTGACGGACTAGAATCACATCAACAACCTGCTAATTCTAACAACACATCTCCTGCTCTGACAGACTAGAATCACATCAACAACCTGCTAGTTCCAACAACACATCTCCTGTTCTGACAGACTAGAATCACATCAACATCCTGCTAGTTCTAACAACACATCTCCTGCTCTGACAGAAGACACAGAGAAAACTCTCAATTTCTCGCATGGAACAGCCTTCATTTCTCAGAACAAGAATAGACTGACGAGTTTCAGAAGAAAGTTCTTTGTTTCTGGCCATTTTGAGCCTGTAATCCAACCCACAAATGCTGATGCTCCAGATACTCAACTAGTCTAAAGAAGGCCAGTTTTATTTCTTCTTTAATCAACACGAAAGTTTTTCAGCTGTGCTAACATAATTGCAAAACAGTTTTCTAATGATCAATTAGCCTTTTTAATATGATAAATTTGGATTAGCTGACACAACGTGCCATCACAGGAATGATGGTTGCTGATAATTGGCCTCAGTTCACCTATGTAGATATTCCATAAAAAATAACCTGTTTCCAGCAACAATAGTCACTTACAACATTAACAATGTCTACACTGTATTTCTGATCAATTTCATGTTATCTTCCAAAAACAAGGACATTTTTAAGTGATCCCAAACTTTTGAACGGTAGTTTATATCAAAATAAAGGTAAATACATATTTCAATGTCCAGATGTAGAAAGTTATGATTTACCAATAATTTACCAATAATTCATTAATTTAGTGACACCATCCTCATAAATTATACTGTTAAAGATATTCTGCCCTATAAACCTACATAAGCTGCCTATTTGCATTGCAATTGTCCAGTAACAACACCAATGAATTACAGACTCCTCCAAGATTGTTGAGTGTTTTTAGCTGAAAGACCGAGCTAATAGATTCTTATCTTGTTCCAGATACTGTGTGAGGGCTTGGTTCCTCTAATGCGTCACAGAGGTGGACCCATTGAAAATAGGGTGTAGTCCTCCCTGAGGCAGGAGAGTTTCAGGTGAGTGGCGGACCGGTTCAAGCTGCCGCAGCTGAGCTAACATCCAGAGAATCTCTTCCCGAAATTTATGGCAGATTTACCCCCGGGCCATCGATCAGTTTCACCTTTTCTCCCTCCTCTTGCGTGCAAATCATCTTGCACCTATTGTATTCGGGCCCAGCCATGAATAAAAACACAATTAGACTAACACTATTAGCTTGCTAGCCAGCACAATCCAAGCCTCAGGTCAAGTTGGAGAGGGTCTGTTGTCCGGGCCTCTGGCAGTCTCTATGGGGGTGCCACAGGGTTCAATTCTTGGACCGACTCTCTTCTCTGTATACATCAATAATGTCGCTCTTGCTGCTGGTGATTCTCTGATCCACCTCTACGCAGACGACACCATTCTGTATACTTCTGGCCCTTCTTTGGACACTGTGTTAACCTCTAGCGTCAAGCAATCCCGTATCCGGGAGCGTAATTATAGCCTCAAGCTCATTACCATAACGCAACGTTAATTATTCATGAAAATCGCAAATGAAAATGAAAGAAATATATTCACTCACAAGCTTAGCCTTTTGTTAACAACACTGTCATCTCAGATTTTCAAAATATGCTTTTCAACCATAGCTACACAAGCATTTGTGTAAGAGTATTGATAGCTAACATAGCATTAAGCCTAGCATTCAGCAGGCAACATTTTCACAAAAACAAGAAAAGCATTCAAATAAAATCATTTACCTTTAAAGAACTTCGGATGTTTTCAATGAGGAGACTCTCAGTTAGATAGCAAATGTTCATTTTTTCCAAAAAGATTATTTGTGTAGGAGAAATCGCTCCGTTTTGTTCATCACGTTTGGCTAAGAAAAAAATCTGAAAATGCAGTCTCTACAACGCTAAACTTTTTACCAAATTAACTCCATAATATCGACAGAAACATGGCAAACGTTGTTTAGAATCAATCCTCAAGGTGTTTTTCACATATCTATTCGATGATAAATCATTCGTGGCAGCTCTGTTTCTCCTCAAAGCAAACGAAAAAATACACGCAGCTGGAGATTACGCAATAATTGCAACGGAGGACACCAAGTGGCCACCTGGTAGATGTAGTCTCTTAAGGTCAATCTTCCAATGATTTGCCTACAAATACATCACAATGCTGTCGACACCTTGGGAAAACGACAGAAAGTCTAAGCTCATTTGTGACCCATACACAGCCATATAAGGAGACATTGGAACACAGCGCATTCAAAATCTGGGGCACTTCCTGTGTGAAATTTCATTTTGGTTTCGCCTGTAGCATTAGTTCTGTGGCACTCACAGACAATATCTTTGCAGTTTTGGAAACGTCAGAGTGTTTTCTTTTGAAAGCTGTCAATTATATGCATAGTCGAGCATCTTTTTGTGACCAAATATCTTGTTTAAAACGGGAACGTTTTTTTATCCATAAATTAAAAGAGCGCCCCCTATATCCAAGAAGTTAACCTCTCGGCGCACCGAACCCGTTAGCGGGATAAAATTCGACAACATACGGTGATCGCTACATAATGATTTATTGCGAAAGAATATGCTGCGATTATCTGAGCACAGACCCCCATATCAAACGACTTATTCAACCAGCACTTGCGTAAGAAAATCACAGATTGCATTGAAATAAATCATTTACCTTTGAAGATCTTGCTCTGGTTGCAATCCCAAGGCTCATTGTTACACAATGAACAGTCTTTTGTTCGGTTAAATCCATTTTTTATAGCCTAACACGAAAAATTTTGTGAACGCTTATCTCGTTGAATTTCGTGTCATTCAATTTTCGACGTAACATCCAACGTAAAATAGACCGTCTTTCCCTGACTTTATCCAGTCATGTTTGATTTCCTTGCAATCAACTGTTTGTTTGTAACACAACCGAACTTGATGGGTCATTTTGCGTATTGACCCGGAAAGACCAATTGGAAGACAACAAGTGACGAGCCCATTGTGCACCAATTATATGACCACTGTCTCGTTGATTGACTGTATTTTAACCCAATGGCCACTGATCGTCTTGAAATTTAGCTGGGTAGATAGCCAATGAGCAGAGGTAAACTGCAATATCCCATGGTTCTTTGTTGTAAGACAAACCTTTCCCATTGAATGCTGGCGTAAGGACTGCTCTTTCGCAATTGCCAATTCAATCGTGAAGGAGCGATGCTTATTATGCACAGCAGTATTTCGGTGACTTGCATCTTCAGCTGTTTATTTATCCAACATCATGGCGAATAAGTCAAGGAAAGCTAATTCTAAGACTAGATATACGAATGCATAGTTTCCTAGGAACGCGAAGCGAGGCGGCCATCTCTGTCGGCGCCGGAAGTTAACAGAATGCAGAAACAATTTTAGAGGATTCTGATTTTGTCTGTCATTGTTGAAGTGTACCTATGATGAAAATTACAGGCCTCTCTCATCTTTTTAAGTGGGAGAACTTGCACAATTGGTGGCTGACTAAAATACTTTTTTGCCCCACTGTATCTACTGTCTCTATTATATTATGACAGACCAGCTATATCTACTGTATTATTAAAGGAATTAAATTGATCTATGTTTTAATACCCAATTGAAATTAAACACTGTCAATTCATAAGGATTTGTAAGACCCTTATTCTATAATAATAGACAGAGCCCAGTCTTAAAGTCAATCAGCAGAGTTTATTCACGAGAGTACTGAACACGATACAGGTTACCACAGGTTATAAACTCAAAATGACGTCATTAGTTCCAGTACCAACCCGTCTCTTCTCCCATCCTGGTACAAAGGCAGTATCTCAAGCCTTCCCACATCGCCTCCCTACCAATTTAATATAATTTATGAGCCAAGGTCTTCTTGTGTAGATAAGCATTCTAGCCAGTCTGAAGATATCGTTAATTCATTTCTACCAAGAAACAGACAGTCATTGTTCTAACTCTTGACAACATTTACACACATTATATTCAGCACTGGGATCAAGAAGGAAAACTCATACATATACAGCAACAAAATAGTATTCTGATTAGTACATATACAGTAACATAATAGTATTCTGATAAGTCAGTCCTGATTGAAATGTATACATAATTAGTGATCATTGATAAAAATTAACATGTATCTAATATATTATGTCAAACCAGCTAGATCTACTGTCTCTATTATATTATGATCGACCAGATATAACTACTGTCTCTATTATAATATCACAGAAAAGCTAGATCTACTGTCTCTATTATATTATGACAGACCAGCTAGATCTACTGTCTCTATTATATTATGACAAACCATCTAGATCTAATGTCTCTATAATATTATGACAGACCAGCATGATCTACGGTCTTTATTATATTATGGCAGACAAACTATATCTACTGTCTCTATTATATTATGACAGACCAGCTATATCTACTGTCTCTATATTTTTATGTCAGACCAGCTAGATCAACTGTCTCTAATATATTATGACAGACCAGTTAGATCTACTGTCTCTATTATATTATGTCAGACCAGCTAGATCTACTGTCTCTATTATATTATGACAGGCCAGCTAGATCTACTGTCTCTATTATGTTATGACAGACCACCTAGATCTACTGTCTCTATTATATTATGACAGACCAGCTAGACCTACTGTCTCTATTATATTATGACAGACCAGCTAGATCTACTGTCTATATTATAGTGTGACAGAACAGCTAGATCTACTGTCTCTATTATATTATGACAGACCAGCTAGATCTACTGTCTCTATTATATTATGACAGACCAGCTAAAACTACTGTCTCTATTTTATTATGTCAGACCAGCTAGATCTACTGTCTCTATTATATTATGACAGACCAGCTAGATCAACTGTCTCTATTATATTATGACAGACCAACTAGATCTACTGTCTCTAATATATTATGACAGACCAGTTAGATCTACTGTCTCTATTATATTATGTCAGACCAGCTAGATCTATTGTCTCTATTATATTATGACAGGCCAGCTAGATCTACTGTCTCTGTTATAATATGACAGACTAACTATATTTATGGTCTCTATTATATTATGACAGACCAGCTAGAACTACTGCCTCTATTATAATATGACAGACCAGTTAGATCTACTGTCTCTATTATATTATGAATCAAATCAAAATCAAATCAAATTTTATTTGTCACATACACATGGTTAGCAGATGTTAATGCGAGTGTAGCGAAATGCTTGTGCTTCTAGTTCCGACAATGCAGTAATAACGAGCAAGTAATCTAACTAACAATTCCAAAAAAACTACTGTCTTATACACAGTGTAAGGGGATAAAGAATATGTACATAAGGATATATGAATGAGTGATGGTACAGAGCAGCATAGGCAAGATACAGTAGATGATATCGAGTACAGTATATACATATGAGATAAGTATGTAAACCAAGTGGCATAGTTAAAGTGGCTAGTGATACATGTATTACATAAGGATGCAGTCGATGATATAGAGTACAGTATCAACGTATGCATATGAGATGAACAATGTAGGGTAAGTAACATTATATAAGGTAGCATTGTTTAAAGTGGCTAGTGATATGTTTACATCATTTCCCATCAATTCCCATGATTAAAGTGGCTGGAGTAGAGTCAGTGTCATTGACAGTGTGTTGGCAGTAGCCACTCAATGTTAGTGGTGGCTGTTTAACAGTCTGATGGCCTTGAGATAGAAGCTGTTTTTCAGTCTCTCGGTCCCAGCTTTGATGCACCTGTACTGACCTCGCCTTCTGGATGACAGCGGGGTGAACAGGCAGTGGCTCGGGTGGTTGATGTCCTTGATGATCTTTATGGCCTTCCTGTAGCATCGGGTGGTGTAGGTGTCCTGGAGGGCAGGTAGTTTGCCCCCGGTGATGCGTTGTGCAGACCTCACTACCCTCTGGAGAGCCTTACGGTTGAGGGCGGTGCAGTTGCCATACCAGGCGGTGATACAGCCCGCCAGGATGCTCTCGATTGTGCATCTGTAGAAGTTTGTGAGTGCTTTTGGTGACAAGCCGAATTTCTTCAGCCTCCTGAGGTTGAAGAGGCGCTGCTGCGCCTTCCTCACGATGCTGTCTGTGTGAGTGGACCAATTCTGTTTGTCTGTGATGTGTATGCCGAGGAACTTAAAACTTGCTACCCTCTCCACTACTGTTCCATCGATATGGATGGGGGTGTTCCCTCTGCTGTTTCCTGAAGTCCACAATCATCTCCTTAGTTTTGTTGACGTTGAGTGTGAGGTTATTTTCCTGACACCACACTCCGAGGGCCCTCACCTCCTCCCTGTAGGCCGTCTCGTCGTTGTTGGTAATCAAGCCTACCACTGTTGTGTCGTCCGCAAACTTGATGATTGAGTTGGAGGCGTGCATGGCCACGCAGTCGTGGGTGAACAGGGAGTACAGGAGAGGGCTCAGAACGCACCCTTGTGGGGCCCCAGTGTTGAGGATCAGCGGGGAGGAGATGTTGTTGCCTACCCTCACCACCTGGGGGCGGCCCGTCAGGAAGTCCAGTACCCAGTTGCACAGGGCGGGGTCGAGACCCAGGGTCTCGAGCTTGATGACGAGCTTGGAGGGTACTATGGTGTTGAATGCCAAGCTGTAGTCGATGAACAGCATTCTCACATAGGTATTCCTCTTGTCCAGATGGGTTAGGGCAGTGTGCAGTGTGGTTGAGATTGCATCGTCTGTGGACCTATTTGGGCGGTAAGCAAATTGGAGTGGGTCAAGGGTGTCAGGTAGGGTGGAGGTGATATGGTCCTTGACTAGTCTCTCAAAGCACTTCATGATGACGGATGTGAGTGCTACGGGGCGGTAGTCGTTTAGCTCAGTTACCTTAGCTTTCTTGGGAACAGGAACAATGGTGGCCCTCTTGAAGCATGTGGGAAAGCAGACTGGCATAGGGATTGATTGAATATGTCCGTAAACACACCGGCCAGCTGGTCTGCGCATGCTCTGAGGGCGCGGCTGGGGATGCCGTCTGGGCCTGCAGCCTTGCGAGGGTTAACACGTTTAAATGTCTTACTCACTTCGGCTGCAGTGAAGGAGAGACCGCATGTTTCCGTTGCAGGCCGTGTCAGTGGCACTGTATTGTCCTCAAAGCGGGCAAAAGTTATTTAGTCTGCCTGGGAGCAAGACATCCTGGTCCGTGACTGGGCTGGGTTTCTTCCTGTAGTCCGTGATTGACTGTAGACCCTGCCACATGCCTCTTGTGTCTGAGCCGTTGAATTGAGATTCTACTTTGTCTCTGTACTGGCGCTTAGCTTGTTTGATAGCCTTGCGGAGGGAATAGCTGCACTGTTTGTATTCAGTCATGTTACCAGACACTTTCCCTGATTAAAAGCAGTGGTTCGTGCCTTCAGTTTCACACAAATGCTGCCATCAGTCCACGGTTTCTGGTTAGGGAATGTTTTAATGGTTGCTATGGGAACGACATCTTCAACGCACGTTCTAATGAACTCGCACACCGTATCAGCGTATTCGTCAATGTTGTTGTCTGACGCAATACGAAATGACAGACCAGCTCAATATACTGTCTCTATTATATTATGACAGACCAGCTAGATCTACTGTCTCTGTTATATTATGATAGACCAGCTAGATCTACTGCCTCAATTATAACATGACAGACCAGCTAGATCTACTGTCTCTGTTATATTATGACAGACCAGCAAGATATACTGTCTCTATTATATTATGACAGACCAGCTAGATCTCCTGTCTCTATTATATTATGACAGACCAGCTTGATCTACTGTCTCTATTATATTATGACAGACCAGCTAGATCTACTGTCTCAATTATATTATGACAGACCAGCTAGATCTACAATCTCTGTTATATTATGACAGACCAGCTAGATCTACTGTCTCAATTATAACATGACAGACCAGCTAGATCTACTGTCTCCATTATATTATGACAGACCCGCAAGATATATTGTCTCTATTATATTATGACAGACCAGCTAGATCTACTGTCTCTATTATAATATGACAGACCAGCTAGATCTACTGTCTCTATTATATTATGACAGACCAGCTAGATCTAAAGTCACTATTATATTATGATAGACCAGCTAGATCTACTGTCTCAATTATAACATGACAGACCAGCTAGATCTACTGTCTCTATTATATTATGACAGACCAGCTAGATCTACTGTCTCAATTATAACATGACAGACCAGCTAGATCTACTGTCTCTATTACATTATGACAGACCAGCAAGATTTACTGTCTCTATTATATTATGACAGACGAGCTAGATCTAAAGTCACTATTATATTATGATAGACCAGCTAGATCTATGGTCTCTATTATATTATGACAGACCAGCTAGATCTACTGTCTCTATTATATTATGACAGACCAGCTAGATCTACTGCCTCTATTATAATATGACAGACCAGTTAGATCTACTGTCTCTATTATATTATGACAGACCAGCTCAATATACTGTCTCTATTATATTATGACAGACCAGCTAGATCTACTGTCTCTGTTATATTATGACAGACCAGCAAGATATGCTGTCTCCATTATATTATGACATACCAGCTAGATCTCCTGTCTCTATTATATTATGACAGACCAGCTAGATCTACTGCCTCTATTATAATATGACAGACCAGTTAGATCTACTGTCTCTATTATATTATGACAGACCAGCTCAATATACTGTCTCTATTATATTATGACAGACCAGCTAGATCTACTGTCTCTATTATATTATGATATACCAGCTAGATCTACTGCCTCAATTATAACATGACAGACCAGCAAGATATACTGTCTCTATTATATTATGACAGACCAGCTAGATCTACTGTCTCTATTATATTATGACAGACCAGCTAGATCTACTGTCTCTATTATATTATGACAGACCAGCTAGATCTACTGTCTCTATTATATTATGACAGACCAGCTAGATCTACTGTCTCTATTATATTATGACAGACCAGCTAGATCTACCGTCTCTATTATATTATGACAGACCAGCTAGATCTACTGTCTCTATTATATGATTACAGACCAGCTAGATCTACTGTCTCTATTATATTATGATAGACCAGCTAGATCTACTGTCTCTATTATATGATGACAGACCAGCTAGATCTACTGTCTCTATTATATTGTGACAGACCAGCTAGATATACTGTCTCTATTATATTATGACAGACCAGCTAGATCTACTGTCTCAATTATAACATGACAGACCAGCTAGATCTACTGTCTCTATTATATTGTGACAGACCAGCTAGATATACTGTCTCTATTATATTATGACAGACCAGCTAGATCTACTGTCTCAATTATAACATGACAGACCAGCTAGATCTACTGTCTCCATTATATTATGACAGACCCGCAAGATATACTGTCTCTATTATATTATGACAGACCAGCTAGATCTACTGCCTCTATTATAATATGACAGACCAGTTAGATCTACTGTCTCTATTATATTATGACAGACCAGCTAGATCTACTGTCTCTATTATATTATGACAGACCATTTAGATCTACTGTCTCTATTAAATTATGACAGACCAGCTAGAACTACTGCCTCTCTTATAATATGACAGACCAGTTAGATCTACTGTCTCTATTATATTATGACAGACAAGCTCAATATACTGTCTCTATCATATTATGACAGACCAGCTAGATCTACTGTCTCTATTATATTATGATAGACCAGCTAGATCTACTGCCTCTATTATAATATGACAGACCAGTTAGATCTACTGTCTCTATTATATTATGACAGACCAGCTCAATATACTGTCTCTATTATATTATGACAGACCAGCTAGATCTACTGTCTCTGTTATATTATGATAGACCAGCTAGATCTACTGCCTCAATTATAACATGACAGACCAGCTAGATCTACTGTCTCTATTATATTATGACAGACCACCAAGATATACTGTCTCTATTATATTATGACAGACCAGCTAGATCTACTGTCTCTATTATATTATGACAGACCAGCAAGATCTACTGTCTCTATTATATTATGACAGACCAGCTAGATCTACTGTCTCTATTATATTATGACAGACCAGCTAGATCTACAATCTCTATTATATTATGACAGACAAGCTGGATCTACTGTCTCTATTATATAGTGACAGACCAGCTAGATCTACTGTCTCTATTACATTATGACAGACCAGCAAGATTTACTGTCTCTATTATATTATGACAGACCAGCTAGATCTACTGTCTCTATTATATTATGACAGACCAGCTAGATCTACTGTCTCTATTATATTATGACAGACCAGCAAGATATGCTGTCTCTATTATATTATGACAGACCAGCTAGATCTAAAGTCACTATTATATTATGATAGACCAGCTAGATCTACTGTCTCTATTATATTATGACAGACCAGCTAGATCTACCGTCTCTATTATATTATGACAGACCAGCTAGATCTACTGTCTCTATTATATTATGGAAGACCAGCTAGATCTACTGTCTCAATTGTATTATGACAGACCAGCTAGATCTACTGCCTCAATTATAATATGACAGACCAGCTAGATCTACTGTCTCTTTTACATTATGACAGACCAGCAAGATTTACTGTCTCTATTATATTATGACAGACCAGCTAGATCTAAAGTCACTTTTATATTATGATAGACCAGCTAGATCTACGGTCTCTATTATATTATGACAGACCAGCTAGATCTACTGTCTCTATTATATTATGACAGACCAGCTAGATCTACTGCCTCTATTATAATATGACAGACCAGTTAGATCTAATGTCTCTATTATATTATGACAGACCAGCTCAATATGCTGTCTCCATTATATTATGACATACCAGCTAGATCTCCTGTCTCTATTATATTATGACAGACCAGCTAGATCTACTGCCTCTATCATAATATGACAGACCAGTTAGATCTACTGTCTCTATTATATTATGACAGACCAGCTCAATATACTGTCTCTATTATATTATGACAGACCAGCTAGATCTACTGTCTCTATTATATTATGATAGACCAGCTAGATCTACTGCCTCAATTATAACATGACAGACCAGCTAGATCTACTGTCTCTATTATATTATGACAGACCAGCTAGATCTACTGTCTCTATTATATTATGACAGACCAGCTAGATCTACTGTCTCTATTATATTATGACAGACCAGCTAGATCTACAATCTCTATTATATTATGACAGACAAGCTGGATCTACTGTCTCTATTATATAGTGACAGACCAGCTAGATCTACTGTCTCTATTACATTATGACAGACCAGCAAGATCTACTGTCTCTATTATATTATGACATACCAGCTAGATCTCCTGTCTCTATTATATTATGACAGACCAGCTAGATCTACTGTCTCTATTATATTATGACAGACCAGCAAGATATGCTGTCTCTATTATATTATGACAGACCAGCTAGATCTAAAGTCACTATTATATTATGACAGACCAGTTAGATCTACTGTCTCTATTATATTATGACAGACCAGCTCAATATACTGTCTCTATTATATTATGACAGACCAGCTAGATCTACTGTCTCTATTATATTATGACAGACCAGCTAGATCTACTGTCTCTATTATATTATGACAGACCAGCTAGATCTACTGCCTCAATTATAATATGACAGACCAGCTAGATCTACTGTCTCTTTTACATTATGACAGACCAGCAAGATTTACTGTCTCTATTATATTATGACAGACCAGCTAGATCTAAAGTCACTTTTATATTATGATAGACCAGCTAGATCTACTGTCTCTATTATATTATGACAGACCAGCTAGATCTACTGTCTCTATTATATTATGACAGACCAGCTAGATCTACTGCCTCTATTATAATATGACAGACCAGTTAGATCTAATGTCTCTATTATATTATGACAGACCAGCTCAATATGCTGTCTCCATTATATTATGACATACCAGCTAGATCTCCTGTCTCTATTATATTATGACAGACCAGCTAGATCTACTGTCTCTATTATAATATGACAGACCAGCTAGATCAGTCTCTATTATATTATGACAGACCTACTGTCTCTATTATATTATGACAGACCAGCTCAATATACTGTCTCTATTATATTATGACAGACCAGCAAGATATGCTGTCTCCATTATATTATGACATACCAGCTAGATCTCCTGTCTCTATTATATTATGACAGACCAGCTAGATCTACTGCCTCTATTATAATATGACAGACCAGTTAGATCTACTGTCTCTATTATATTATGACAGACCAGCTCAATATACTGTCTCTATTATATTATGACAGGCCAGCTAGATCTACTGTCTCTATTATATTATGACAGACCAGCTAGATCTACTGTCTCTATTATATTATGACAGACCAGCTAGATCTACTGTCTCTATTATATTATGACAGACCAGCTAGATCTACTGTCTCTATTATATTATGACAGACCAGCAAGATATACTGTCTCTATTATATTATGACAGACCAGCTAGATCTACTGTCTCTATTATATTATGACAGACCAGCTAGATCTACTGTCTCTATTATATTATGACAGACCAGCTAGATCTACTGTCTCTATTATATTGTGACAGACCAGCTAGATCTACTGTCTCTTTTATTATGACAGACCAGCAAGATTTACTGTCTCTATTATATTATGACAGACCAGCTAGATCTCCTGTCCCTATTATATTATGACAGACCAGCTAGATCTACTGTCTCTATTATATTATGACAGACCAGCTAGATCTACCGTCTCTATTATATTATGACAGACCAGCTAGATCTACTGTCTCTATTATATTATGGAAGACCAGCTAGATCTATTGTCTCAATTGTATTATGACAGACCAGCTAGATCTACTGCCTCCATTATTATGACAGACCAGCTAGATCTACTGTCTCTATTATATTATGACAGACCAGCAAGATTTACTGTCTCTATTATATTATGACAGACAAGCTAGATCTAAAGTCACTATTATATTATGATAGACCAGCTAGATCTACTGTCTCTATTATATTATGACAGACCAGCTAGATCTACTGCCTCTATTATAATATGACAGACCAGTTAGATCTACTGTCTCTATTATATTATGACAGACCAGCTCAATATACTGTCTCTATTATATTATGACAGACCAGCTAGATCTACTGTCTCTATTATATTATGATAGACCAGCTAGATCTACTGCCTCTATTATAATATGACAGATCAGTTAGATCTACTGTCTCTATTATATTATGACAGACCAGCTCAATATACTGTCTCTATTATATTATGACAGACCAGCTCAATATACTGTCTCTATTATATTATGACAGACCAGCTAGATCTACTGTCTCTATTATATTATGATAGACCACCAAGATATACTGTCTCTATTATATTATGACAGACAAGCTAGATCTACTGTCTCTATTATATTATGACAGACCACCTAGATCTACTGTCTCTATTATATTATGACAGACCAGCTAGATCTCCTGTCTCTATTATATTATGACAGACCAGCTTGATCTACTGTCTCTATTTTATTATGACAGACCAGCTAGATCTACTGTCTCTATTATATTATGACAGACCAGCTAGATCTACTGTCTCTATTATATTATGACAGACCAGCTAGATCTACTGTCTCTATTATATTATGACAGACCAGCTAGATCTACTGTCTCTATTATATTATGACAGACCAGCTAGATCTCCTGTCTCTATTATATTATGACAGACCAGCTAGATCTACTGTCTCTATTAGATTATGACAGACCAGCTAGATCTACTGTCTCTATTATATTATGACAGACCAGCTAGATCTACCGTCTCTATTATATTATGACAGACAAGCTAGATCTACCGTCTCTTTTATATTATGGAAGACAAGCTAGATCTACTGTCTCTTTTATATTATGGAAGACCAGCTAGATCTACTGTCTCAATTGTATTATGACAGACCAGCTAGATCTACTGCCTCAATTATAATATGACAGACCAGCTAGATCTACTGTCTCTATTATATTATGACAGACCAGCTAGATCTACTGCCTCTATTATAATATGACAGACCAGTTAGATCTACTGTCTCTATTATATTATGACAGACCAGCTCAATATACTGTCTCTATTGTATTATGACAGACCAGCTAGATCTACTGTCTCTGTTATATTATGATAGACCAGCTAGATCTACTGCCTCAATTATAACATGACAGACCAGCTAGATCTACTGTCTCTATTATATTATGACAGACCAGCAAGATATGCTGTCTCCATTATATTATGACATACCAGCTAGATCTCCTGTCTCTAATATATTATGACAGACCAGCTAGATCTACTGCCTCTATTATAATATGACAGACCAGCTCAATATACTGTCTCTATTATATTATGACAGACCAGCAAGATATGCTGTCTCCATTATATTATGACATACCAGCTAGATCTCCTGTCTCTATTATATTATGACAGACCAGCTAGATCTACTGCCTCTATTATAATATGACAGACCAGTTAGATCTACTGTCTCTATTATATTATGACAGACCAGCTCAATATACTGTCTCTATTATATTATGACAGGCCAGCTAGATCTACTGTCTCTATTATATTATGACAGACCAGCTAGATCTACCGTCTCTATTATATTATGACAGACCAGCTAGATCTACTGTCTCTATTATATTATGACAGACCAGCTAGATCTACTGTCTCTATTATATGATGACAGACCAGCAAGATATACTGTCTCTATTATATTATGACAGACCAGCTAGATCTACTGTCTCTAATATTTTATGACAGACCAGCTAGATCTACTGTCTCTATTATATTGTGACAGACCAGCTAGATCTACTGTCTCTTTTACATTATGACAGACCAGCAAGATTTACTGTCTCTATTATATTATGACAGACGAGCTAGATCTACTGTCTCTATTATATTATGATAGACCACCTAGATCTACTGTCTTTATTATATTATGACAGACCAGCTAGATCTACTGCCTCTATTATAATATGACAGACCAGTTAGATCTACTGTCTCTATTATATTATGACAGACCAGCTAGATCTACTGTCTCTATTATATTATGATAGACCAGCTAGATCTACTGCCTCTATTATAATATGACAGACCAGTTAGATCTACTGTCTCTATTATATTATGACAGACCAGCTCAATATACTGTCTCTATTATATTATGACAGACCAGCTTGATCTACTGTTTCTATTATATTATGACAGACCAGCTAGATCTACTGTCTCTATTATATTATGACAGACCAGCAAGATTTACTGTCTCTATTATATTATGACAGATGAGCTAGATCTACTGTCTCTATTATATTATGATAGACCACCTAGATCTACTGTCTCTTTTATATTATGACAGACCAGCTAGATCTACTGCCTCAATTATAATATGACAGACCAGCTAGATCTACTGTCTCTATTATATTATTACAGACCAGCAAGATTTGCTGTCTCCATTATATTATGACATACCAGCTAGATCTACTGTCTTTATTGTATTATGACAGACCAGCTAGATCTACTGCCTCTGTTATAATATGACAGACCAGTTAGATCTACTGTCTCTATTATATTATGACAGACCAGTTAGATCTACTGTCTCTATTATATTATGACAGACCAGCTCAATATACTGTCTCTGTTATATTATGACAGACCAGCTAGATCTACTGTCTCTATTATATTATGACAGACCAGCTAGATCTCCTGTCTCTATTATATTATGACAGACCAGCTAGATCTACTGTCTCTATTATATTATGACAGACCAGCTCAATATACTGTCTCTATTATATTATGACAGGCCAGCTAGATCTACTGTCTCTATTATATTATGACAGACCAGCTAGATCTACTGTCTCTATTATATTATGACAGACCAGCTAGATCTACTGTCTCTATTATATTATGACAGACCAGCTAGATCTACTGTCTCTATTATATGATGACAGACCAGCAAGATATACTGTCTCTATTATATTATGACAGACCAGCTAGATCTACTGTCTCTATTATATTATGACAGACCAGCTAGATCTACTGTCTCTAATATTTTATGACAGACCAGCTAGATCTACTGTCTCTATTATATTGTGACAGACCAGCTAGATCTACTGTCTCTTTTACATTATGACAGACCAGCAAGATTTACTGTCTCTATTATATTATGACAGACCAGCTAGATCTCCTGTCCCTATTATATTATGACAGACCAGCTAGATCTACTGTCTCTATTAGATTATGACAGACCAGCTAGATCTACCGTCTCTATTATATTATGACAGACCAGCTAGATCTACTGTCTCTATTATATTATGGAAGACCAGCTAGATCTATTGTCTCAATTGTATTATGACAGACCAGCTAGATCTACTGCCTCCATTATAATATGACAGACCAGCTAGATCTACTGTCTCTATTACATTATGACAGACCAGCAAGATTTACTGTCTCTATTATATTATGACAGACCAGCTAGATCTAAAGTCACTATTATATTATGATAGACCAGCTAGATCTACGGTCTCTATTATATTATGACAGACCAGCTAGATCTACTGCCTCTATTATAATATGACAGACCAGTTAGATCTACTGTCTCTATTATATTATGACAGACCAGCTCAATATACTGTCTCTATTATATTATGACAGACCAGCTAGATCTACTGTCTCTATTATATTATGATAGACCAGCTAGATCTACTGTCTCTATTATAATATGACAGACCAGTTAGATCTACTGTCTCTATTATATTATGACAGACCAGCTCAATATACTGTCTCTATTATATTATGACAGACCAGCTCAATATACTGTCTCTATTATATTATGACAGACCAGCTAGATCTACTGTCTCTATTATATTATGATAGACCACCAAGATATACTGTCTCTATTATATTATGACAGACAAGCTAGATCTACTGTCTCTATTATATTATGACAGACCACCTAGATCTACTGTCTCTATTATATTTTGACAAACCAGCTAGATCTCCTGTCTCTATTATATTATGACAGACCAGCTTGATCTACTGTCTCTATTTTATTATGACAGACCAGCTAGATCTCCTGTCTCTATTATATTATGACAGACCAGCTTGATCTACTGTCTCTATTTTATTATGACAGACCAGCTAGATCTACTGTCTCTATTATATTATGACAGACCAGCTAGATCTACTGTCTCTATTATATTATGACAGACCAGCTAGATCTACTGTCTCTATTATATTATGACAGACCAGCTAGAACTACCGTCTCTGTTATATTATGACAGACCAGCTAGATCTCCTGTCTCTATTATATTATGACAGACCAGCTAGATCTACTGTCTCTATTAGATTATGACAGACCAGCTAGATCTACTGTCTCTATTATATTATGACAGACCAGCTAGATCTACCGTCTCTATTATATTATGACAGACAAGCTAGATCTACCGTCTCTTTTATATTATGGAAGACAAGCTAGATCTACTGTCTCTTTTATATTATGGAAGACCAGCTAGATCTACTGTCTCTATTATATTATGACAGACCAGCTAGATCTACTGCCTCAATTATAATATGACAGACCAGCTAGATCTACTGTCTCTATTATATTATGACAGACCAGCTAGATCTACTGCCTCTATTATAATATGACAGACCAGTTAGATCTACTGTCTCTATTATATTATGACAGACCAGCTCAATATACTGTCTCTATTATATTATGACAGACCAGCTAGATCTACTGTCTCTATTATATTATGACAGACCAGCTAGATCTACTGCCTCTATTATAATATGACAGACCAGTTAGATCTACTGTCTCTATTATATTATGACAGACCAGCAAGATATGCTGTCTCCATTATATTATGACATACCAGCTAGATCTCCTGTCTCTATTATATTATGACAGACCAGCTAGATCTACTGCCTCTATTATAATATGACAGACCAGCTCAATATACTGTCTCTATTATATTATGACAGACCAGCTAGATCTACTGTCTCCATTATATTATGACATACCAGCTAGATCTCCTGTCTCTATTATATTATGACAGACCAGCTAGATCTACTGCCTCTATTATAATATGACAGACCAGTTAGATCTACTGTCTCTATTATATTATGACAGACCAGCTCAATATACTGTCTCTATTATATTATGACAGGCCAGCTAGATCTACTGTCTCTATTATATTATGACAGACCAGCTAGATCTACCGTCTCTATTATATTATGACAGACCAGCTAGATCTACTGTCTCTATTATATTATGACAGACCAGCTAGATCTACTGTCTCTATTATATGATGACAGACCAGCAAGATATACTGTCTCTATTATATTATGACAGACCAGCTAGATCTACTGTCTCTATTATTTTATGACAGACCAGCTAGATCTACTGTCTCTATTATATTGTGACAGACCAGCTAGATCTACTGTCTCTTTTACATTATGACAGACCAGCAAGATTTACTGTCTCTATTATATTATGACAGACGAGCTAGATCTACTGTCTCTATTATATTATGATAGACCACCTAGATCTACTGTCTTTATTATATTATGACAGACCAGCTAGATCTACTGCCTCTATTATAATATGACAGACCAGTTAGATCTACTGTCTCTATTATATTATGACAGACCAGCTAGATCTACTGTCTCTATTATATTATGACAGACCAGCTAGATCTACTGCCTCTATTATAATATGACAGACCAGTTAGATCTACTGTCTCTATTATATTATGACAGACCAGCTCAATATACTGTCTCTATTATATTATGACAGACCAGCTTGATCTACTGTTTCTATTATATTATGACAGACCAGCTAGATCTACTGTCTCTATTATATTATGACAGACCAGCAAGATTTACTGTCTCTATTATATTATGACAGACCAGCTAGATCTACTGACTCTTTTATATTATGACAGACCAGCTAGATCTACTGCCTCAATTATAATATGACAGACTAGCTAGATCTACTGTCTCTATTATATTATTACAGACCAGCAAGATTTGCTGTCTCTATTATATTATTACAGACCAGCAAGATTTGCTGTCTCCATTATATTATGACAGACCAGCTAGATCTACTGTCTTTATTGTATTATGACAGACCAGCTAGATCTACTGCCTCTGTTATAATATGACAGACCAGTTAGATCTACTGTCTCTATTATATTATGACAGACCAGTTAGATCTACTGTCTCTATTATATTATGACAGACCAGCTCAATATACTGTCTCTGTTATATTATGACAGACCAGCTAGATCTACTGTCTCTATTATATTATGACAGACCAGCTAGATCTCCTGTCTCTATTATATTATGACAGACCAGCTAGATCTACTGTCTCTATTATATTTTGACAAACCAGCTAGATCTCCTGTCTCTATTATATTATGACAGACCAGCTTGATCTACTGTCTCTATTATATTATGACAGACCAGCTAGATCTACTGTCTCTATTATATTATGACAGACCAGCTAGATCTACTGTCTCTATTATATTATGACAGACCAGCTAGATCTACTGTCTCTATTATATTATGACAGACCAGCTAGATCTACTGTCTCTATTATATTATGACATACCAGCTAGATCTACTGTCTCTATTATATTATGACAGACCAGCTAGATCTACTGTCTCTATTATATTATGACAGACCAGCAAGATATGCTGTCTCTATTATATTATGACAGACCAGCTAGATCTCCTGTCCCTATTATAGTATGACAGACCAGCTAGATCTACTTCCTCTATTATAATATGACAGACCAGTTAGATCTACTGACTCTATTATATTATGACAGACCAGCTCAATATACTGTCTCTATTATATTATGACAGACCAGCAAGATATGCTGTCTCCATTATATTATGACATACCAGCTAGATCTCCTGTCTCTATTATATTATGACAGACCAGCTAGATCTACTGCCTCTATTGTAATATGACAGACCAGTTAGATCTACTGTCTCTATTATATTATGACAGACCAGCTCAATATACTGTCTCTATTATATTATGACAGGCCAGCTAGATCTACTGTCTCTATTATATTTTGACAGACCAGCTAGATCTACCGTCTCTATTATATTATGACAGACCAGCTAGATCTACTGTCTCTATTATATTATGACAGACCAGCTAGATCTACTGTCTCTATTATATGATGACAGACCAGCAAGATATACTGTCTCTATTATATTATGACAGACCAGCTAGATCTACTGTCTCTAATATTTTATGACAGACCAGCTAGATCTACTGTCTCTATTATACTGTGACAGACCAGCTAGATCTACTGTCTCTATTACATTATGACAGACCAGCAAGAATTACTGTCTCTATTATATTATGACAGACGAGCTAGATCTACTGTCTCTATTATATTATGATAGACCACCTAGATCTACTGTCTTTATTATATTATGACAGACCAGCTAGATCTACTGCCTCTATTATAATATGACAGACCAGTTAGATCTACTGTCTCTATTATATTATGACAGACCAGCTAGATCTCCTGTCTCTATTATATTATGACAGACCAGCTTGATCTACTGTCTCTATTTTATTATGACAGACCAGCTAGATCTCCTGTCTCTATTATATTATGACAGACCAGCTTGATCTACTGTCTCTATTTTATTATGACAGACCAGCTAGATCTACTGTCTCTATTATATTATGACAGACCAGCTAGATCTACTGTCTCTATTATATTATGACAGACCAGCTAGATCTACTGTCTCTATTATATTATGACAGACCAGCTAGATCTACTGTCTCTATTATATTATGACAGACCAGCTAGATCTACTGTCTCTATTATATTATGACAGACCAGCTAGATCTACTGTCTCTATTATATTATGACAGACCAGCTAGATCTACTGTCTCTATTATATTATGACAGACCAGCTAGATCTACTGTCTCTTTTATATTATGACAGACCAGCTAGATCTACTGTCTCTATTATATTATGACAGACCAGCTAGATCTACTGCCTCAATTATATTATGACAGACCAGCTAGATCTACTGCCTCAATTATAATATGACAGACCAGCTAGATCTACTGTCTCTATTATATTATGACAGACCAGCTAGATCTACTGCCTCTATTATAATATGACAGACCAGTTAGATCTACTGTCTCTATTATATTATGACAGACCAGCTCAATATACTGTCTCTATTGTATTATGACAGACCAGCTAGATCTACTGTCTCTGTTATATTATGATAGACCAGCTAGATCTACTGCCTCTATTATAACATGACAGACCAGCTAGATCTACTGTCTCTATTATATTATGACAGACCAGCAAGATATGCTGTCTCCATTATATTATGACATACCAGCTAGATCTCCTGTCTCTAATATATTATGACAGACCAGCTAGATCTACTGCCTCTATTATAATATGACAGACCAGCTCAATATACTGTCTCTATTATATTATGACAGACCAGCAAGATATGCTGTCTCCATTATATTATGACATACCAGCTAGATCTCCTGTCTCTATTATATTATGACAGACCAGCTAGATCTACTGCCTCTATTATAATATGACAGACCAGTTAGATCTACTGTCTCTATTATATTATGACAGACCAGCTAGATCTACTGTCTCTATTAGATTATGACAGACCAGCTAGATCTACTGTCTCTATTATATTATGACAGACCAGCTAGATCTACTGTCTCTATTATATTATGGAAGACCAGCTAGATCTATTGTCTCAATTGTATTATGACAGACCAGCTAGATCTACTGCCTCCATTATAATATGACAGACCAGCTAGATCTACTGTCTCTATTACATTATGACAGACCAGCAAGATTTACTGTCTCTATTATATTATGACAGACCAGCTAGATCTAAAGTCACTATTATATTATGACAGACCAGCTAGATCTACTGTCTCTATTATATTATGACAGACCAGCTAGATCTACTGTCTCTATTATAATATGACAGACCAGCTAGATCTACTGTCTCTATTATATTATGACAGACCAGCTAGATCTACTGTCTCTATTATAATATGACAGACCAGCTAGATCTACTGTCTCTATTATATTATGACAGACCAGCTAGATCTACTGTCTCTATTATATTATGACAGACCAGCTAGATCTACTGTCTCTATTATATTATGACAGACCAGCTAGATCTACTGTCTCTATTATATTATGACAGACCAGCTAGATCTACTGTCTCTATTATATTATGACAGACCAGCTAGATCTACTGTCTCTATTATATTATGACAGACCAGCAAGATATACTGTCTCTATTATATTATGACAGACCAGCTAGATCTACTGTCTCTATTATATTATGACAGACCAGCTAGATCTACTGTCTCTATTATATTATGACAGACCAGCTAGATCTACTGTCTCTATTATATTATGACAGACCAGCAAGATCTACTGTCTCTATTATATTATGACAGACCAGCTAGATATACTGTCTCTATTATATTATGACAGACCAGCTAGATCTACTGTCTCTATTATATTATGACAGACCAGCTAGATCTACTGTCTCTATTATATTATGACAGACCAGCTAGATCTACTGTCTCTATTATATTATGACAGACCAGCTAGATCTACTGTCTCTATTATATTATGACAGACCAGCTAGATCTACTGTCTCTATTATATTATGACAGACCAGCTAGATCTACTGTCTCTATTATATTATGACAGACCAGCTAGATCTACTGTCTCTATTATATTATGACAGACCAGCTAGATCTACTGTCTCTATTATATTATGACAGACCAGCTAGATCTACTGTCTCTATTATATTATGACAGACCAGCTAGATCTACTGTCTCTATTATATTATGACAGACCAGCTAGATCTACTGTCTCTATTATATTATGACAGACCAGCTAGATCTACTGTCTCTATTATATTATGACAGACCAGCTAGATCTACTGTCTCTTTATATTATGACAGACCAGCTAGATCTACTGTCTCTATTTATATTATGGAAGACCAGCTAGATCTACTGTCTCTATTATATTATGACAGACCAGCTAGATCTACTGTCTCAATTATATTATGACAGACCAGCTCGATCTCCTGTCTCTATTATATTATGACAGACCAGCTAGATCTACTGCCTCTATTATATTATGACAGACCAGTTAGATCTACTGTCTCTATTATATTATGACAGACCAGCTCAATATACCGTCTCTATTATATTATGACAGACCAGCTAGATCTACTGTCTCTATTATATTATGACAGACCAGCTAGATCTACTGTCTCTATTATATTATGACAGACCAGCTAGATCTACTGTCTCTCTTATATTATGACAGACCAGCAAGATATACTGTCTCCATTATATTATGACAGACCAGCTAGATCTACTGTCTCTATTATATTATGACAGACCAGCTAGATCTACTGTCTCTATTATATTATGACAGACCAGCTAGATCTACCTTCTCTATTATATTATGATAGACCAGCTAGATCTACTGTCTCTATTATATTATGACAGACCAGCTAGATATACTGTCTCTATTACATTATGACAGACCAGCTAGATCTACTAGCTGTCTCTATTATATTATGACAGACCAGCTAGATCTACTGTCTCTATTATATTATGACAGACCAGCTAGATCTACTGTCTCTATTATATTATGACAGACCAGCTAGATCTACTGTCTCTATTATATTATGACAGACCAGCTAGATCTACTGTCTCTATTATATTATGACAGACCAGCTAGATCTACTGTCTCTATTATATTATGACAGACCAGCTAGATCTACTGTCTCTATTATAATATGACAGACCAGCTAGATCTACTGTCTCTATTATATTATGACAGACCAGCTAGATCTACTGTCTCTATTATATTATGACAGACCAGCTAGATCTACTGTCTCTATTATATTATGACAGACCAGCTAGATCTACTGTCTCTATTATATTATGACAGACCAGCTAGATCTACTGTCTCTATTATATTATGACAGACCAGCTAGATCTACTGTCTCTATTATATTATGACAGACCAGCTAGATCTACTGTCTCTATTATAATATGACAGACCAGCTAGATCTACTGTCTCTATTATATTATGACAGACCAGCTCAATATACTGTCTCTATTATATTATGACAGACCAGCTAGATCTACTGTCTCTATTATATTATGACAGACCAGCTAGATCTACTGTCTCTATTATATTATGACAGACCAGCTAGATCTACTGTCTCTATTATATTATGACAGACCAGCTAGATATACTGTCTCTATTATATTATGACAGACCAGCTATATCTACTGTCTCTATTATATTATGACAGACCAGCTAGATCTACTGTCTCTATTATTTTATGACAGACCAGCTAGATCTACTGTCTCTATTATATTATGACAGACCAGCTAGATCTACTGTCTCTATTATATTATGACAGACCAGCAAGATCTACTGTCTCTATTATATTATGACAGACCAGCTAGATCTACTGTCTCTATTATATTATGACAGACCAGCTAGATCTACTGTCTCTATTATATTATGACAGACCAGCTAGATCTACTGCCTCTATTATAATATGACAGACCAGCTAGATCTACTGTCTCTATTATATTATGACAGACCAGCTAGATCTACTGTCTCTATTATATTATGACAGACCAGCTAGATCTACTGTCTCTATTATATTATGACAGACCAGCTAGATCTACTGTCTCTATTATATTATGACAGACCAGCTAGATCTACTGTCTCTATTATATTATGACAGACCAGCTAGATCTACTGTCTCTATTATATTATGACAGACCAGCTAGATCTACTGTCTCTATTATATTATGACAGACCAGCTAGATCTACTGTCTCTATTATATTATGACAGACCAGCTAGATCTACTGTCTCTATTATATTATGACAGACCAGCTAGATCTACTGTCTCTATTATATTATGACAGACCAGCTAGATCTACTGTCTCTATTATATTATGACAGACCAGCTAGATCTACTGTCTCTTTATATTATGACAGACCAGCTAGATCTACTGTCTCTATTATATTATGACAGACCAGCTAGATCTACTGTCTCTATTATATTATGACAGACCAGCTAGATCTACTGTCTCTATTATATTATGACAGACCAGCTAGATCTACTGTCTCTATTATATTATGACAGACCAGCTAGATCTACTGTCTCTATTATATTATGACAGACCAGCTAGATCTACTGTCTCTATTATATTATGACAGACCAGCTAGATCTACTGTCTCTATTATATTATGACAGACCAGCTAGATCTACTGTCTCTATTATATTATGACAGACCAGCTCAATATACTGTCTCTATTATATTATGACAGACCAGCTAGATCTACTGTCTCTATTATATTATGACAGACCAGCTAGATCTACTGCCTCTATTATAATATGACAGACCAGCTAGATCTACTGTCTCTATTATATTATGACAGACCAGCAAGATATACTGTCTCTATTATATTATGACAGACCAGCTAGATCTACTGTCTCTATTATATTATGACAGACCAGCTAGATCTACTGTCTCTATTATATTATGACAGACCAGCTAGATCTACTGTCTCTATTATATTATGACAGACCAGCTAGATCTACTGTCTCTATTATATTATGACAGACCAGCTAGATCTACTGTCTCTATTATATTATGACAGACCAGCTAGATCTACTGTCTCTATTATATTATGACAGACCAGCTAGATCTACTGTCTCTATTATATTATGACAGACCAGCTAGATCTACTGTCTCTATTATATTATGACAGACCAGCTAGATCTACTGTCTCTATTATATTATGACAGACCAGCTAGATCTACTGTCTCTATTATATTATGACAGACCAGCTAGATCTACTGTCTCTATTATATTATGACAGACCAGCTAGATCTACTGTCTCTATTATATTATGACAGACCAGCTAGATCTACTGTCTCTATTATATTATGACAGACCAGCAAGATCTACTGTCTCTATTATATTATGACAGACCAGCTAGATCTACTGTCTCTATTATATTATGACAGACCAGCTAGATCTACTGTCTCTATTATATTATGACAGACCAGCTAGATCTACTGTCTCTATTATATTATGACAGACCAGCTAGATCTACTGTCTCTATTATATTATGACAGACCAGCTAGATCTACTGTCTCTATTATATTATGACAGACCAGCTAGATCTACTGTCTCTATTATATTATGACAGACCAGCTAGATCTACTGTCTCTATTATATTATGACAGACCAGCTAGATCTACTGTCTCTATTATATTATGACAGACCAGCTAGATCTACTGTCTCTATTATATTATGACAGACCAGCTAGATCTACTGTCTCTATTATATTATGACAGACCAGCTAGATCTACTGTCTCTATTATATTATGACAGACCAGCTAGATCTACTGTCTCTATTATATTATGACAGACCAGCTAGATCTACTGTCTCTATTATATTATGACAGACCAGCTAGATCTACTGTCTCTATTATATTATGACAGACCAGCTAGATCTACTGTCTCTATTATATTATGACAGACCAGCTAGATCTACTGTCTCTATTATATTATGACAGACCAGCTAGATCTACTGTCTCTATTATATTATGACAGACCAGCTAGATCTACTGTCTCTATTATATTATGACAGACCAGCTAGATCTCTGTCTCTGTCTCTGACAGATTATCTACTGTCTCTATTATATTATGACAGACCAGCTAGATCTACTGTCTCTATTATATTATGACAGACCAGCTAGATCTACTGTCTCTATTATATTATGACAGACCAGCTAGATCTACTGTCTCTATTATATTATGACAGACCAGCTAGATCTACTGTCTCTATTATATTATGACAGACCAGCTAGATCTACTGTCTCTATTATATTATGACAGACCAGCTAGATCTACTGTCTCTATTATATTATGACAGACCAGCTAGATCTACTGTCTCTATTATATTATGACAGACCAGCTAGATCTACTGTCTCTATTATAATATGACAGACCAGTTAGATCTACTGTCTCTATTATATTATGACAGACCAGCTCAATATACTGTCTCTATTATATTATGACAGACCAGCTAGATCTACTGTCTCTATTATATTATGACAGACCAGCTAGATCTACTGCCTCTATTATATTATGACAGACCAGCTAGATCTACTGTCTCTATTATATTATGACAGACCAGCAAGATATGCTGTCTCTATTATATTATGACAGACCAGCTAGATCTACTGTCTCTATTATATTATGACAGACCAGCTAGATCTACTGTCTCTATTATATTATGACAGACCAGCTAGATCTACTGTCTCTATTATATTATGACAGACCAGCAAGATATACTGTCTCTATTATATTATATTATGACAGACCAGCTAGATCTACTGTCTCTATTATATTATGACAGACCAGCTAGATCTACTGTCTCTATTATATTATGACAGACCAGTTAGATCTACTGTCTCTATTATATTATGACAGACCAGCTCAGATATACTGTCTCTATTATATTATGACAGACCAGCTAGATCTACTGTCTCTATTATATTATGACAGACCAGCTAGATCTACTGTCTCTATTATATTATGACAGACCAGCTAGATCTACTGTCTCTATTATATTATGACAGACCAGCTAGATCTACTGTCTCTATTATATTATGACAGACCAGCTAGATCTACTGTCTCTATTATATTATGACAGACCAGCTAGATCTACTGTCTCTATTATATTATGACAGACCAGCTAGATCTACTGTCTCTATTATATTATACAGACCAGCTAGATCTACTGACTATTATATTATGACAGACCAGCTAGATCTACTGTCTCTATTATATTATGACAGACCAGCTAGATCTACTGTCTCTATTATATTATGACAGACCAGCTAGATCTACTGTCTCTATTATATTATGACAGACCAGCTAGATCTACTGTCTCTATTATATTATGACAGACCAGCTAGATCTACTGTCTCTATTATATTATGACAGACCAGCTAGATCTACTGTCTCTATTATATTATGACAGACCAGCTAGATCTACTGTCTCTATTATATTATGACAGACCAGCTAGATCTACTGTCTCTATTATATTATGACAGACCAGCTAGATCTACTGTCTCTATTATATTATGACAGACCAGCTAGATCTACTGTCTCTATTATATTATGACAGACCAGCTAGATCTACTGTCTCTATTATATTATGACAGACCAGCTAGATCTACTGTCTCTATTATATTATGACAGACCAGCAAGATCTACTGTCTCTATTATATTATGACAGACCAGCTAGATCTACTGTCTCTATTATATTATGACAGACCAGCTAGATCTACTGTCTCTATTATATTATGACAGACCAGCTAGATCTACTGCCTCTATTATAATATGACAGACCAGCTAGATCTACTGTCTCTATTATATTATGACAGACCAGCAAGATTTGCTGTCTCCATTATATTATGACAGACCAGCTAGATCTACTGTCTTTATTATATTATGACAGACCAGCTAGATCTACTGTCTCTATTATAATATGACAGACCAGCTAGATCTACTGTCTCTATTATATTATGACAGACCAGCTAGATCTACTGTCTCTCTATTATATTATGACAGACCAGCTAGATCTACTGTCTCTATTATATTATGACAGACCAGCTAGATCTACTGTCTCTATTATATTATGACAGACCAGCTAGATCTACTGTCTCTATTATATTATGACAGACCAGCTAGATCTACTGTCTCTATTATATTATGACAGACCAGCTAGATCTACTGTCTCTATTATATTATGACAGACCAGCTAGATCTACTGTCTCTATTATATTATGACAGACCAGCTAGATCTACTGTCTCTATTATATTATGACAGACCAGCTAGATCTACTGTCTCTATTATATTATGACAGACCAGCTAGATCTACTGTCTCTATTATATTATGACAGACCAGCTAGATCTACTGTCTCTATTATATTATGACAGACCAGCTAGATCTACTGTCTCTATTATATTATGACAGACCAGCTAGATCTACTGTCTCTATTATATTATGACAGACCAGCAAGATCTACTGTCTCTATTATATTATGACAGACCAGCTAGATCTACTGTCTCTATTATATTATGACAGACCAGCTAGATCTACTGTCTCTATTATAATATGACAGACCAGCTAGATCTACTGTCTCTATTATATTATGACAGACCAGCTAGATCTACTGTCTCTATTATATTATGACAGACCAGCTAGATATACTGTCTCTATTATATTATGACAGACCAGCTAGATCTACTGTCTCTATTATATTATGACAGACCAGCTAGATCTACTGTCTCTATTATATTATGACAGACCAGCTAGATCTACTGTCTCTATTATATTATGACAGACCAGCTAGATCTACTGTCTCTATTATATTATGACAGACCAGCTAGATCTACTGTCTCTATTATATTATGACAGACCAGCTAGATCTACTGTCTCTATTATATTATGACAGACCAGCTAGATCTACTGTCTCTATTATATTATGACAGACCAGCTAGATCTACTGTCTCTATTATATTATGACAGACCAGCAAGATCTACTGTCTCTATTATATTATGACAGACCAGCTAGATCTACTGTCTCTATTATATTATGACAGACCAGCTAGATCTACTGTCTCTATTATATTATGACAGACCAGCTAGATCTACTGTCTCTATTATATTATGACAGACCAGCTAGATTACTGTCTCTATTATATTATGACAGACCAGCTAGATCTACTGTCTCTATTATATTATGACAGACCAGCTAGATCTACTGTCTCTATTATATTATGACAGACCAGCTAGATCTACTGTCTCTATTATATTATGACAGACCAGCTAGATCTACTGTCTCTATTATATTATGACAGACCAGCTAGATCTACTGTCTCTATTATATTATGACAGACCAGCTAGATCTACTGTCTCTATTATATTATGACAGACCAGCTAGATCTACTGTCTCTATTATATTATGACAGACCAGCTAGATCTACTGTCTCTATTATATTATGACAGACCAGCTAGATCTACTGTCTCTATTATATTATGACAGACCAGCTAGATCTACTGTCTCTATTATATTATGACAGACCAGCTAGATCTACTGTCTCTATTATATTATGACAGACCAGCTAGATCTACTGTCTCTATTATATTATGACAGACCAGCTAGATCTACTGTCTCTATTATATTATGACAGACCAGCTAGATCTACTGTCTCTATTATATTATGACAGACCAGCTAGATCTACTGTCTCTATTATATTATGACAGACCAGCTAGATCTACTGTCTCTATTATATTATGACAGACCAGCTAGATCTACTGTCTCTATTATATTATGACAGACCAGCTAGATCTACTGTCTCTATTATATTATGACAGACCAGCTAGATCTACTGTCTCTATTATATTATGACAGACCAGCTAGATCTACTGTCTCTCTAGATCTACTGTCTCTATTATATTATGACAGACCAGCTAGATCTACTGTCTCTATTATATTATGACAGACCAGCTAGATCTACTGTCTCTGTTATATTATGACGGACCAGCTAGATCTACTGTCTCTATTATATTATGACAGACCAGGTAGATCTACTGTCTCTACTATATTATGACAGACCAGCTAGATCCACTGTCTCTATTATATTATGACAGACCAGGTAGATCTACTGTCTCTATTGTACTATGACAGACCAGCTAGATCTACTGTCTATATTATATTATGACAGACCAGCAAGATCTACTGTCTCTATTATATTATGACAAACCAGCTAGATCTACTGTCTCTATTATATTATGACAGACCAGCTAGATCTACTGTCTCTATTATATTATGACAGACCAGCTAGATCTACTGTCTCTATTATATTATGACAGACCAGCAAGATCTACTGTCTCTATTATATTATGACAAACCAGCTAGATCTACTGTCTCTATTATATTATGACAGAGCAGCTAGATCTACTGTCTCTATTATATTATGACAGACCGGCTAGATCCACTGTCTCTATTATATTATGACAGACCAGGTAGATATACTGTCTCTATTATATTATGACAGACCAGGTAGATCTACTGTCTCTTTTGTACTATGACAGACCAGCTAGATTTACTGTCTCTATTATCTCTAGATCTACTGTCTTATATTATGACAGACCAGCTAGATCTACTGTCTCTATTATATTATGACAGACCAGCTAGATCTACTGTCTCTATTATATTATGACAGACCAGCTAGATCTACTGTCTCTATTATATTATGACAGACCAGCTAGATCTACTGTCTCTATTATATTATGACAGACCAGCTAGATCTACTGTCTCTATTATATTATGACAGACCAGCTAGATCTACTGTCTCTATTATATTATGACAGACCAGCAAGATCTACTGTCTCTATTATATTATGACAGACCAGCTAGATCTACTGTCTCTATTATATTATGACAGACCAGCTAGATCTACTGTCTCTATTATATTATGACAGACCAGCGGATCTACTGTCTCTATTATATTATGACAGACCAGCTAGATCTACTGTCTCTATTATATTATGACAGACCAGCTAGATCTACTGTCTCTATTATATTATGACAGACCAGCTAGATCTACTGTCTCTATTATATTATGACAGACCAGCTAGATCTACTGTCTCTATTATATTATGACAGACCAGCTAGATCTACTGTCTCTATTATATTATGACAGACCAGCTAGATCTACTGTCTCTATTATATTATGACAGACCAGCTAGATCTACTGTCTCTATTATATTATGACAGACCAGCTAGATCTACTGTGCGTTCTATAGTATCACAGACCAGCTAGATCTACTGTCTCTACTATGTTATGACAGACCAGCTAGATCTACTATCTCTATTATATCATGACACACCAGCTAGATCTATTGTATCTATTATATTATGACAGACCAGCTACATCTACAGTCTCTATTATATTATGACAGACCAGCAAGATTTACTGTCCCATTATATTATGATAGACCAGCTAGATCTACAGTCTCTGTTATATTATGACAGACCAGCGAGATTTACAGTCCTACTATATTATGATCGACCAGCTAGATCTAATGTCTCTATTATATTATGACAGACCAGCTAGATCTACTGTCTCTATTATATTATGACAGACCAGCTAGATCTACTGTCTCTATTATATTATGACAGACCAGCTAGATCTACTGTCTCTATTATATTATGACAGACCAGCTAGATCTACTGTCTCTATTATATTATGACAGACCAGCTAGATCTACTGTCTCTATTATATTATGACAGACCAGCTAGATCTACTGTCTCTATTATATTATGACAGACCAGCTAGATCTACTGTCTCTATTATATTATGACAGACCAGCTAGATCTACTGTCTCTATTATATTATGACAGACCAGCTAGATCTACTGTCTCTATTATATTATGACAGACCAGCTAGATCTACTGTCTCTATTATATTATGACAGACCAGCCAGCTATCTACTGTCTCTATTATATTATGACAGACCAGCTAGATCTACTGTCTCTATTATATTATGACAGACCAGCTAGATCTACTGTCTCTATTATATTATGACAGACCAGCTAGATCTACTGTCTCTATTATATTATGACAGACCAGCTAGATCTACTGTCTCTATTATATTATGACAGACCAGCTAGATCTACTGTCTCTATTATATTATGACAGACCAGCTAGATCTACTGTCTCTATTATATTATGACAGACCAGCTAGATCTACTGTCTCTATTATATTATGACAGACCAGCTAGATCTACTGTCTCTATTATATTATGACAGACCAGCTAGATATACTGTCTCTCTATTATATTATGACAGACCAGCTAGATCTACTGTCTCTATTATATTATGACAGACCAGCTAGATCTACTGTCTCTATTATATTATGACAGACCAGCTAGATCTACTGTCTCTATTATATTATGACAGACCATTATATTATGACAGACCAGATCTACTGTCTCTCTATTATATTATGACAGACCAGCTAGATCTACTGTCTCTATTATATTATGACAGACCAGCTAGATCTACTGCCTCTATTATATTATGACAGACCAGCTAGATCTACTGTCTCTATTATATTATGACAGACCAGCTAGATCTACTGTCTCTATTATATTATGACAGACCAGCTAGATCTACTGTCTCTATTATATTATGACAGACCAGCTAGATCTACTGTCTCTATTATATTATGACAGACCAGCTAGATCTACTGTCTCTATTATATTATGACAGACCAGCTAGATCTACTGTCTCTATTATATTATGACAGACCAGCAAGATCTACTGTCTCTATTATATTATGACAGACCAGCTAGATCTACTGTCTCTATTATATTATGACAGACCAGCTAGATCTACTGTCTCTATTATATTATGACAGACCAGCTAGATCTACTGTCTCTATTATATTATGACAGACCAGCAAGATCTACTGTCTCTATTATATTATGACAGACCAGCTAGATCTACTGTCTCTATTATATTATGACAGACCAGCTAGATCTACTGTCTCTATTATATTATGACAGACCAGCTAGATCTACTGTCTCTATTATATTATGACAGACCAGCTAGATCTACTGTCTCTATTATATTATGACAGACCAGCTAGATCTACTGTCTCTATTATATTATGACAGACCAGCTAGATCTACTGTCTCTATTATATTATGACAGACCAGCTAGATCTACTGTCTCTATTATATTATGACAGACCAGCTCAGATATACTGTCTCTATTATATTATGACAGACCAGCTAGATCTACTGTCTCTATTATATTATGACAGACCAGCTAGATCTACTGTCTCTATTATATTATGACAGACCAGCTAGATCTACTGTCTCTATTATATTATGACAGACCAGCTAGATCTACTGTCTCTATTATATTATGACAGACCAGCTAGATCTACTGTCTCTATTATATTATGACAGACCAGCTAGATCTACTGTCTCTATTATATTATATGACAGACCAGCTAGATCTACTGTCTCTATTATATTATGACAGACCAGCTAGATCTACTGTCTCTATTATATTATGACAGACCAGCTAGATCTACTGTCTCTATTATATTATGACAGACCAGCTAGATCTACTGTCTCTATTATATTATGACAGACCAGCTAGATCTACTGTCTCTATTATATTATGACAGACCAGCTAGATCTACTGTCTCTATTATATTATGACAGACCAGCTAGATCTACTGTCTCTATTATATTATGACAGACCAGCTAGATCTACTGTCTCTATTATATTATGACAGACCAGCTAGATCTACTGTCTCTATTATATTATGACAGACCAGCTAGATCTACTGTCTCTATTATATTATGACAGACCAGCTAGATCTACTGTCTCTATTATATTATGACAGACCAGCTAGATCTACTGTCTCTATTATATTATGACAGACCAGCTAGATCTACTGTCTCTATTATATTATGACAGACCAGCTAGATCTACTGTCTCTATTATATTATGACAGACCAGCTAGATCTACTGTCTCTATTATATTATGACAGACCAGCTAGATCTACTGTCTCTATTATATTATGACAGACCAGCTAGATCTACTGTCTCTATTATATTATGACAGACCAGCTAGATCTACTGTCTCTATTATATTATGACAGACCAGCTAGATCTACTGTCTCTATTATATTATGACAGACCAGCTAGATCTACTGTCTCTATTATATTATGACAGACCAGCTAGATCTACTGTCTCTATTATATTATGACAGACCAGCTAGATCTACTGTCTCTATTATATTATGACAGACCAGCTAGATCTACTGTCTCTATTATATTATGACAGACCAGCTAGATCTACTGTCTCTATTATATTATGACAGACCAGCTAGATCTACTGTCTCTATTATATTATGACAGACCAGCTAGATCTACTGTCTCTATTATATTATGACAGACCAGCTAGATCTACTGTCTCTATTATATTATGACAGACCAGCTAGATCTACTGTCTCTATTATATTATGACAGACCAGCTAGATCTACTGTCTCTATTATATTATGACAGACCAGCTAGATCTACTGTCTCTATTATATTATGACAGACCAGCTAGATCTACTGTCTCTATTATATTATGACAGACCAGCTAGATCTACTGTCTCTATTATATTATGACAGACCAGCTAGATCTACTGTCTCTATTATATTATGACAGACCAGCTAGATCTACTGTCTCTATTATATTATGACAGACCAGCTAGATCTACTGTCTCTATTATATTATGACAGACCAGCTAGATCTACTGTCTCTATTATATTATGACAGACCAGCTAGATCTACTGTCTCTATTATATTATGACAGACCAGCTAGATCTACTGTCTCTATTATATTATGACAGACCAGCTAGATCTACTGTCTCTATTATATTATGACAGACCAGCTAGATCTACTGTCTCTATTATATTATGACAGACCAGCTAGATCTACTGTCTCTATTATATTATGACAGACCAGCTAGATCTACTGTCTCTATTATATTATGACAGACCAGCTAGATCTACTGTCTCTATTATATTATGACAGACCAGCTAGATCTACTGTCTCTATTATATTATGACAGACCAGCTAGATCTACTGTCTCTATTATATTATGACAGACCAGCTAGATCTACTGTCTCTATTATATTATGACAGACCAGCTAGATCTACTGTCTCTATTATATTATGACAGACCAGCTAGATCTACTGTCTCTATTATATTATGACAGACCAGCTAGATCTACTGTCTCTATTATATTATGACAGACCAGCTAGATCTACTGTCTCTATTATATTATGACAGACCAGCTAGATCTACTGTCTCTATTATATTATGACAGACCAGCTAGATCTACTGTCTCTATTATATTATGACAGACCAGCTAGATCTACGGTCTCTAATATATTATGACAGACCAGCTAGATCTACTGTCTCTATTATATTATGACAGACCAGCTAGATCTACTGTCTCTATTATATTATGACAGACCAGCAAGATTTACTGTCTCTATTATAATATCACAGACCAGCTAGATCTACTGTCTCTATTATATTATGACAGACCAGCTAGATCTACTGTCTCTAATATATTATGACAGAGCATTTAGATCTACTGTCTCTATTATATTATGACAGACCAGCTAGATCTACTGTCTCTATTATATTATGACAGACCAGCAAGATTTACTGTCTCCATTATATTATGACAGACCAGCTAGATCTACTGTCTTTATTATATTATGACAGACCAGCTAGATCTACTGTCTCTATTATAATATGACAGACCAGCTAGATCTACTGTCTCTATTATATTATGACAGACCAGCTAGATCTACTGTCTCTATTATATTATGACAGACCAGCTAGATCTACTGTCTCTATTATATTATGACAGACCAGCTAGATCTACTGTCTCTATTATATTATGACAGACCAGCTAGATCTACTGTCTCTATTATATTATGACAGACCAGCTAGATCTACTGTCTCTATTATATTATGACAGACCAGCTAGATCTACTGTCTCTATTATATTATGACAGACCAGCTAGATCTACTGTCTCTATTATATTATGACAGACCAGCTAGATCTACTGTCTCTATTATATTATGACAGACCAGCTAGATCTACTGTCTCTATTATATTATGACAGACCAGCTAGATCTACTGTCTCTATTATATTATGACAGACCAGCTAGATCTACTGTCTCTATTATATTATGACAGACCAGCTAGATCTACTGTCTCTATTATATTATGACAGACCAGCTAGATCTACTGTCTCTATTATATTATGACAGACCAGCAAGATCTACTGTCTCTATTATATTATGACAGACCAGCTAGATCTACTGTCTCTATTATATTATGACAGACCAGCTAGATCTACTGTCTCTATTATAATATGACAGACCAGTTAGATCTACTGTCTCTATTATTTATGACAGACCAGCTCAAGATCTACTGTCTCTATTATATTATGACAGACCAGCAAGATACTGTCTCATTATATTATGACAGACCAGCTAGATCTACTGTCTCTATTATATTATGACAGACCAGCTAGATCTACTGTCTCTATTATATTATGACAGACCAGCTAGATCTACTGTCTCTATTATATTATGACAGACCAGCTCAGATCTACTGTCTCTATTATATTATGACAGACCAGCTAGATCTACTGTCTCTATTATATTATGACAGACCAGCTAGATCTACTGTCTCTATTATATTATGACAGACCAGCTAGATCTACTGTCTCTATTATATTATGACAGACCAGCTAGATCTACTGTCTCTATTATATTATGACAGACCAGCAAGATATACTGTCTCTATTATATTATGACAGACCAGCTAGATCTACTGTCTCTAATATTTTATGACAGACCAGCTAGATCTACTGTCTCTATTATATTATGACAGACCAGCTATCTCTACTGTCTCTATTATATTATGACAGACCAGCAAGATCTACTGTCTCTATTATATTATGACAGACCAGCTAGATCTACTGTCTCTATTATATTATGACAGACCAGCTAGATCTACTGTCTCTATTATATTATGACAGACCAGCTAGATCTACTGTCTCTATTATATATTATGACAGACCAGCTAGATCTACTGTCTCTATTATATTATGACAGACCAGCTAGATCTACTGTCTCTATTATATTATGACAGACCAGCTAGATCTACTGTCTCTATTATATTATGACAGACCAGCTAGATCTACTGTCTCTATTATATTATGACAGACCAGCTAGATCTACTGTCTCTATTATATTATGACAGACCAGCTAGATCTACTGTCTCTATTATATTATGACAGACCAGCTAGATCTACTGTCTCTATTATATTATGACAGACCAGCTAGATCTACTGTCTCTATTATATTATGACAGACCAGCTAGATCTACTGTCTCTATTATATTATGACAGACCAGCTAGATCTACTGTCTCTATTATATTATGACAGACCAGCTAGATCTACTGTCTCTATTATATTATGACAGACCAGCTAGATCTACTGTCTCTATTATATTATGACAGACCAGCTAGATCTACTGTCTCTATTATATTATGACAGACCAGCTAGATCTACTGTCTCTATTATATTATGACAGACCAGCTAGATCTACTGTCTCTATTATATTATGACAGACCAGCTAGATCTACTGTCTCTATTATATTATGACAGACCAGCTAGATCTACTGTCTCTATTATATTATGACAGACCAGCTAGATCTACTGTCTCTATTATATTATGACAGACCAGCTAGATCTACTGTCTCTATTATATTATGACAGACCAGCAAGATATACTGTCTCTATTATATTATGACAGACCAGCTAGATCTACTGTCTCTATTATATTATGACAGACCAGCTAGATCTACTGCCTCTATTATAATATGACAGACCAGTTAGATCTACTGTCTCTATTATATTATGACAGACCAGCTCAATATACTGTCTCTATTATATTATGACAGACCAGCTAGATCTACTGTCTCTATTATATTATGACAGACCAGCTAGATCTACTGTCTCTATTATATTATGACAGACCAGCTAGATCTACTGTCTCTATTATATTATGACAGACCAGCTAGATCTACTGTCTCTATTATATTATGACAGACCAGCTAGATCTACTGTCTCTATTATATTATGACAGACCAGCTAGATCTACTGTCTCTATTATATTATGACAGACCAGCTAGATCTACTGTCTCTATTATATTATGACAGACCAGCTAGATCTACTGTCTCTATTATATTATGACAGACCAGCTAGATCTACTGTCTCTATTATATTATGACAGACCAGCTAGATCTACTGTCTCTATTATATTATGACAGACCAGCTAGATCTACTGTCTCTATTATATTATGACAGACCAGCTAGATCTACTGTCTCTATTATATTATGACAGACCAGCTAGATCTACTGTCTCTATTATATTATGACAGACCAGCTAGATCTACTGTCTCTATTATATTATGACAGACCAGCTAGATCTACTGTCTCTATTATATTATGACAGACCAGCTAGATCTACTGTCTCTATTATATTATGACAGACCAGCTAGATCTACTGTCTCTATTATATTATGACAGACCAGCTAGATCTACTGTCTCTATTATATTATGACAGACCAGCTAGATCTACTGTCTCTATTATATTATGACAGACCAGCTAGATCTACTGTCTCTATTATATTATGACAGACCAGCTAGATCTACTGTCTCTATTATATTATGACAGACCAGCTAGATCTACTGTCTCTATTATATTATGACAGACCAGCTAGATCTACTGTCTCTATTATATTATGACAGACCAGCTAGATCTACTGTCTCTATTATATTATGACAGACCAGCTAGATCTACTGTCTCTATTATATTATGACAGACCAGCTAGATCTACTGTCTCTATTATATTATGACAGACCAGCTAGATCTACTGTCTCTATTATATTATGACAGACCAGCTAGATCTACTGTCTCTATTATATTATGACAGACCAGCTAGATCTACTGTCTCTATTATATTATGACAGACCAGCTAGATCTACTGTCTCTATTATATTATGACAGACCAGCTAGATCTACTGTCTCTATTATATTATGACAGACCAGCTAGATCTACTGTCTCTATTATATTATGACAGACCAGCTAGATCTACTGTCTCTATTATATTATGACAGACCAGCTAGATCTACTGTCTCTATTATATTATGACAGACCAGCTAGATCTACTGTCTCTATTATATTATGACAGACCAGCTAGATCTACTGCCTCTATTATATTATGACAGACCAGCTAGATCTACTGTCTCTATTGTATTATGACAGACCAGCTAGATCTACTGTCTCTATTATACTATGACAGACAAGGTAGATCTACTGTCTCTATTATGTTATGACAGACCAGCTATATCTACTGTCTCTATTATATTATGACAGACCAGCTCGATCTACTGTCTCTATTATATTATGACAGACCAGCTAGATCTACTGTCTCTATTATATTATGACAGATGAGCTAGATCTACTGTCTCTATTATATTATGACAGACCAGCTAGCTACTGTCTCTATTATATTATGACAGACCAGCTAGATCTACTGTCTCTATTATATTATGACAGACCAGCTAGATCTACTGTCTCTATTGTATTATGACAGACCAGCAAGATTTACTGTCTCTATTATAATATCACAGACCAGCTAGATCTACTGTCTCTATTATATTTTGACAGACCATTTAGATCTACTGTCTCTATTATATTATGACTGACCAGCTAGATCTACTGTCTCTATTGTACTATGACAGAACTGCTAGATCTACTGTCTCTATTATATTATGACAGACCAGCTAGATCTACTGTCTCTATTATATTATGACAGACCAGCTAGATCTACTGTCTCTATTATATTATGACAGACCAGCTAGATCTACTGTCTCTATTATATTATGACAGACCAGCTAGACAGACCACTGTCTCTATTATATTATGACAGACCAGCTAGATCTACTGTCTCTATTATATTATGACAGACCAGCTAGATCTACTGTCTCTATTATATTATGACAGACCAGCTAGATCTACTGTCTCTATTATATTATGACAGACCAGCTAGATCTACTGTCTCTATTATATTATGACAGACCAGCTATATCTACTGTCTCTATTATATTATGACAGACCAGCAAGATCTACTGTCTCTATTATATTATGACAGACCAGCTAGATCTACTATCTCTATTATATTATGACAGACCAGCTAGATCTACTGTCTCTATTATATTATGACAGACCAGCTAGATCTACTGCCTCTATTATATTATGACAGACCAGCTAGATCTACTGTCTCTATTATATTATGACAGACCAGCTAGATCTACTGTCTCTATTATATTATGACAGACCAGCAAGATCTACTGTCTCTATTATATTATGACAGACCAGCTAGATCTACTGTCTCTATTATATTATGACAGACCAGCTAGATCTACTGTCTCTATTATATTATGACAGACCAGCTAGATCTACTGTCTCTATTATATTATGACAGACCAGCTAGATCTACTGTCTCTATTATATTATGACAGACCAGCTAGATCTACTGTCTCTATTATATTATGACAGACCAGCTAGATCTACTGTCTCTATTATATTATGACAGACCAGCTAGATCTACTGTCTCTATTATATTATGACAGACCAGCTAGATCTACTGTCTCTATTATATTATGACAGACCAGCTAGATCTACTGTCTCTATTATATTATGACAGACCAGCTAGATCTACTGTCTCTATTATATTATGACAGACCAGCTAGATCTACTGTCTCTATTATATTATGACAGACCAGCTAGATCTACTGTCTCTATTATATTATGACAGACCAGCTAGATCTACTGTCTCTATTATATTATGACAGACCAGCTAGATCTACTGTCTCTATTATATTATGACAGACCAGCTAGATCTACTGTCTCTATTATATTATGACAGACCAGCTAGATCTACTGTCTCTATTATATTATGACAGACCAGCTAGATCTACTGTCTCTATTATATTATGACAGACCAGCAAGATATACTGTCTCTATTATATTATGACAGACCAGCTAGATCTACTGTCTCTATTATATTATGACAGACCAGCTAGATCTACTGTCTCTATTATATTATGACAGACCAGCTAGATCTACTGTCTCTATTATATTATGACAGACCAGCTAGATCTACTGTCTCTATTATATTATGACAGACCAGCTAGATCTACTGTCTCTATTATATTATGACAGACCAGCTAGATCTACTGTCTCTATTATATTATGACAGACCAGCAAGATCTACTGTCTCTATTATATTATGACAGACCAGCTAGATCTACTGTCTCTATTATATTATGACAGACCAGCTAGATCTACTGTCTCTATTATATTATGACAGACCAGCTCAGATATACTGTCTCTATTATATTATGACAGACCAGCTAGATCTACTGTCTCTATTATTTTATGACAGACCAGCTAGATCTACTGTCTCTATTATATTATGACAGACCAGCTAGATCTACTGTCTCTATTATATTATGACAGACCAGCTAGATCTACTGTCTCTATTATATTATGACAGACCAGCTAGATCTACTGTCTCTATTATATTATGACAGACCAGCTAGATCTACTGTCTCTATTATATTATGACAGACCAGCAAGATCTACTGTCTCTATTACATTATGACAGACCAGCTCAATATACTGTCTCTATTATATTATGACAGACCAGCTAGATCTACTGACTCTATTATATTATGACAGACCAGCTAGATCTACTGTCTCTATTATATTATGACAGACCAGCTAGATCTACTGTCTCTATTATATTATGACAGACCAGCTCTGTCTCTATTATATTATGACAGACCATATACTGTCTCTATTATATTATGACAGACCAGCTAGATCTACTGTCTCTATTATATTATGACAGACCAGACCTAGATCTACTGTCTCTATTATATTATGACAGACCAGCTAGATCTACTGTCTCTATTATATTATGACAGACCAGCTAGATCTACTGTCTCTATTATATTATGACAGACCAGCTAGATCTACTGTCTCTATTATATTATGACAGACCAGCAAGATTTGCTGTCTCCATTATAGATGACAGACCAGCTAGATCTACTGTCTTTATTATATTATGACAGACCAGCTAGATCTACTGTCTCTATTATATTATGACAGACCAGCTAGATCTACTGTCTCTATTATATTATGACAGACCAGCTCAATATACTGTCTCTATTATATTATGACAGACCAGCTAGATCTACTCTCTATTATATTATGACAGACCAGCTAGATCTACTGTCTCTATTATATTATGACAGACCAGCAAGATATACTGTCTCCATTATATTATGACAGACCAGCTAGATCTACTGTCTCTATTATATTATGACAGACCAGCTAGATCTACTGTCTCTATTATAATATGACAGACCAGCTAGATCTACTGTCTCTATTATATTATGACAGACCAGCTAGATCTACTGTCTCTATTATATTATGACAGACCAGCTAGATCTACTGTCTCTATTATATTATGACAGACCAGCTAGATCTACTGTCTCTATTATATTATGACAGACCAGCAAGATCTACTGTCTCTATTATATTATGACAGACCAGCTAGATCTACTGTCTCTATTATATTATGACAGACCAGCTAGATCTACTGTCTCTATTATATTATGACAGACCAGCTAGATCTACTGTCTCTATTATATTATGACAGACCAGCTCAGATATACTGTCTCTATTATATTATGACAGACCAGCTAGATCTACTGTCTCTATTATATTATGACAGACCAGCTAGATCTACTGTCTCTATTATATTATGACAGACCAGCTAGATCTACTGTCTCTATTATATTATGACAGACCAGCTCAGATATACTGTCTCTATTATATTATGACAGACCAGCTAGATCTACTGTCTCTATTATATTATGACAGACCAGCTAGATCTACTGTCTCTATTATATTATGACAGACCAGCAAGATCTACTGTCTCTATTATATTATGACAGACCAGCTAGATCTACTGTCTCTATTATATTATGACAGACCAGCTAGATCTACTGTCTCTATTATATTATGACAGACCAGCTAGATCTACTGTCTCTATTATATTATGACAGACCAGCTCAGATATACTGTCTCTATTATATTATGACAGACCAGCTAGATCTACTGTCTCTATTATATTATGACAGACCAGCTAGATCTACTGTCTCTATTATATTATGACAGACCAGCTAGATCTACTGTCTCTATTATATTATGACAGACCAGCTAGATCTACTGTCTCTATTATATTATGACAGACCAGCTCAGATATACTGTCTCTATTATATTATGACAGACCAGCTAGATCTACTGTCTCTATTACATTATGACAGACCAGCTAGATCTACTGCCTCTATTATATTATGACAGACCAGCTAGATCTACTGTCTCTATTATATTATGACAGACCAGCTAGATATACTGTCTCTATTATATTATGACAGACCAGCTAGATCTACTGTCTCTATTATATTATGACAGACCAGCTAGATCTACTGTCTCTATTATATTATGACAGACCAGCTAGATCTACTGTCTCTATTATATTATGACAGACCAGCTAGATCTACTGTCTCTATTATATTATGACAGACCAGCTAGATCTACTGTCTCTATTATATTATGACAGACCAGCTAGATCTACTGTCTCTATTATATTATGACAGACCAGCTAGATCTACTGTCTCTATTATATTATGACAGACCAGCTAGATCTACTGTCTCTATTATATTATGACAGACCAGCTAGATCTACTGTCTCTATTATATTATGACAGACCAGCTAGATCTACTGTCTCTATTATATTATGACAGACCAGCTAGATCTACTGTCTCTATTATATTATGACAGACCAGCTAGATCTACTGTCTCTATTATATTATGACAGACCAGCTTGATCTACTGTCTCTATTATATTATGACAGACCAGCTAGATCTACTGTCTCTATTATATTATGACAGACCAGCTTGATCTACTGTCTCTATTATATTATGACAGACCAGCTAGATATACTGTCTCTTTTATGTTATGACAGACCAGCTAGATCTACTGTCTCTATTATATTATGACAGACCAGCTGGATTAACTGTCTCTATTATATTGTGACAGACCAGCTAGATCTACTGTCTCTATTACATTATGACAGCCCAGCAAGATTTACTGTCTCTATTATATTGTGACAGACGAGCTAGATCTACTGTCTCTATTATATTATGACAGACCAGCTAGATCTACTGCATCAATTATAATATGACAGACCAGCTAGATCTACTGTCTCTATTATATTATGACAGACCAGCAAGATATGCTGTCTCCATTATATTTTGACATACCAGCTAGATCTACTGTCTCTATTCTATTATGACAGACCAGATAGATCTACTGCCTCTATTATAATATGACAGGCCAGTTAGATCTACTGTCTCTATTATATTATGACAGACCAGCTCAGATATACTGTCTCTATTATATTATGACAGACCAGCTAGATCTACTGTCTCTATTATATTATGACAAGACCAGCTAGATCTACTGTCTCTATTATATTATGACAGACCAGCTAGATCTACTGTCTCTATTATATTATGACAGACCAGCTAGATCTACTGTCTCTATTATACTATGACAAACCAGCTAGATCTACTGCCTCCATTATAATATGACAGACCAGCTAGATCTACTGTCTCTATTATATCATGACAGACAAGCTTGATCTACTGTCTCTATTATATTATGACAGACAAGCTAGATCTACTGTCTCTATTATATGATGACAGACCAGCTAGATCTACTGTCTCTATTGTATAATGACAGACCACCTAGATATACTGTCTCTATTGTATTATGACAGACCAGCCAGATATACTGTCTCTATTATATTATGACAGACCAGCCAGATCTACTGTCTCTATTATATTATGCCAGACCAGCTAGATCTACTGTCTCTATTATATTATGACAGACCAGCTAGATCTACTGTCTCTATTATATTATGACAGACCAGCTAGATCTACTGTCTCTATTATATTATGACAGACCAGCTAGATCTACTGTCTCTATTATATTATGACAGACCAGCTAGATCTACTGTCTCTATTATATTATGACAGACCAGCTAGATCTACTGTCTCTATTATATTATGACAGACCAGCTAGATCTACTGTCTCTATTATATTATGACAGACCAGCTTGATCTACTGTCTCTATTATATTATGACAGACCAGCTAGATCTACTGTTTCTATTATATTATGACAGACCACCTAGATCTCCTGTCTCTATTATATTATGACAGACCAGCTAGATCTACTGTCTCTATTATATTATGGTAGACCAGCTAGATCTACTGTCTCAATTGTATTATGACAGACCAGCTCGATCTCCTGTCTCTATTATATTATGACAGACCAGCTAGATCTACTGTCTCTATTATATTATGACAGACCAGCTAGATCTACTGTCTCTATTATATTATGACAGACCAGCTAGATCTACTGTCTCTATTATATTATGACAGACCAGCTAGATCTACTGTCTCTATTATATTATGACATACCAGATAGATCTACTGTCTCTATTATATTATGACAGACCAGCAAGATATACTGTCTCTATTATATTATGACAGACCAGCTAGATCTACTGTCTCTATTATATTATGGTAGACCAGCTAGATCTACTGTCTCAATTGTATTATGACAGACCAGCTCGATCTCCTGTCTCTATTATATTTTGACAGACCAGCTAGATCTACTGCCTCTATTATATTATGACAGACCAGTTAGATCTACTGTCTCTATTATATTATGACAGACCAGCTAGATCTACTGTCTCTATTATATTATGACAAACCAGCTAGATCTCATGCCTCAATTATAACATGACAGACCAGCTAGATCTACTGTCTCTATTATATTATGACAGACCAGCTTGATCTACTGTCTCTATTATATTATGACAGACCAGCTAGATCTACTGTTTCTATTATATTATGACAGACCAGCTAGATCTCCTGTCTCTATTATATTATGACAGACCAGCTAGATCTACTGTCTCTATTATATTATGACAGACCAGCTAGATCTACTGTCTCTATTATATTATGACAGACCAGCTAGATCTACTGTCTCTATTATATTATGACAGACCAGCTAGATCTACTGTCTCTATTATATTATGACAGACCAGCTAGATCTACTGTCTCTATTATATTATGACAGACCAGCTAGATCTACTTGTCTATATTATATTATGACAGACCAGCTAGATCTACTGTCTCTATTATATTATGACAGACCAGATAGATCTACTGTCTCTATTATATTATGACAGACCAGCTAGATCTACTGTCTCTATTATATTATGACAGACCAGCTAGATCTACTGTCTCTATTATATTATGACAGACCAGCTAGATCTACTGTCTCTATTATATTATGACAGACCAGCTAGATCTACTGTCTCTATTATATTATGACAGACCAGCTAGATCTACTGTCTCTATTATATTATGACAGACCAGCTAGATCTACTGTCTCTATTATATTATGACAGACCAGCAAGATCTACTGTCTCTATTATATTATGACAGACCAGCTAGATCTACTGTCTCTATTATATTATGACAGACCAGCTAGATCTACTGTCTCTATTATATTATGACAGACCAGCTAGATCTACTGTCTCTATTATATTATGACAGACCAGCTAGATCTACTGTCTCTATTATATTATGACAGACCAGCAAGATATACTGTCTCTATTATATTATGACAGACCAGCTAGATCTACTGTCTCTATTATATTATGACAGACCAGCTAGATCTACTGTCTCTATTATATTATGACAGACCAGCAAGATATACTGTCTCTATTATATTATGACAGACCAGCAAGATATGCTGTCTCCATTATATTATGACATACCAGCTAGATCTACTGTCTCTATTATATTATGACAGACCAGCTAGATCTACTGTCTCTATTATATTATGACAGACCAGCTAGATCTACTGTCTCTATTATATTATGACAGACCAGCTAGATCTACTGTCTCTATTATATTATGACAGACCAGCTAGATCTACTGTCTCTATTATATTATGACAGACCAGCTCAATATACTGTCTCTATTATATTATGACAGACCAGCTAGATCTACTGTCTCTATTATATTATGACAGACCAGCTAGATCTACTGTCTCTATTATATTATGACAGACCAGCAAGATATACTGTCTCTATTATATTATGACAGACCAGCTAGATCTACTGTCTCTATTATATTATGACAGACCAGCTAGATCTACTGTCTCTATTATATTATGACAGACCAGCTAGATCTACTGTCTCTATTATATTATGACAGACCAGCTAGATCTACTGTCTCTATTATAATATGACAGACCAGCATGATCTACTGTCTCTATTATATTATGACAGACCCGCTAGATCTGCTGTCTATATTATATTATGACAGACCAGCTAGATCTACTGTCTCTATTATATTATGACAGACCAGCTAGATCTACTGTCTCTATTATATTATGACAGACCAGCTAGATCTACTGCCTCTATTATATTATGACAGACCAGCTAGATCTACTGTCTCTATTATATTATGACAGACCAGCTAGATATACTGTCTCTATTATATTATGACAGACCAGCTAGATCTACTGTCTCTATTATATTATGACAGACCAGCTAGATCTACTGTCTCTATTATATTATGACAGACCAGCTAGATCTACTGTCTCTATTATATTATGACAGACCAGCTAGATCTACTGTCTCTATTATATTATGACAGACCAGCTAGATCTACTGTCTCTATTATATTATGACAGACCAGCTAGATCTACTGTCTCTATTATATTATGACAGACCAGCTAGATCTACTGTCTCTATTATATTATGACAGACCAGCTAGATCTACTGTCTCTATTATATTATGACAGACCAGCTAGATCTACTGTCTCTATTATATTATGACAGACCAGCAAGATATACTGTCTCTATTATATTATGACAGACCAGCTAGATCTACTGTCTCTATTATATTATGACAGACCAGCTAGATCTACTGTCTCTATTATATTATGACAGACCAGCTAGATCTACTGTCTCTATTATATTATGACAGACCAGCAAGATATACTGTCTCTATTATATTATGACAGACCAGCTAGATCTACTGTCTCTATTATATTATGACAGACCAGCTAGATCTACTGCCTCTATTATAATATGACAGACCAGTTAGATCTACTGTCTCTATTATATTATGACAGACCAGCTCAATATACTGTCTCTATTATATTATGACAGACCAGCTAGATCTACTGTCTCTATTATATTATGACAGACCAGCTAGATCTACTGTCTCTATTATATTATGACAGACCAGCTAGATCTACTGTCTCTATTATATTATGACAGACCAGCTAGATCTACTGTCTCTATTATATTATGACAGACCAGCTAGATCTACTGTCTCTATTATATTATGACAGACCAGCTAGATCTACTGTCTCTATTATATTATGACAGACCAGCTAGATCTACTGTCTCTATTATATTATGACAGACCAGCTAGATCTACTGTCTCTATTATATTATGACAGACCAGCTAGATCTACTGTCTCTATTATATTATGACAGACCAGCTAGATCTACTGTCTCTATTATATTATGACAGACCAGCTAGATCTACTGTCTCTATTATATTATGACAGACCAGCTAGATCTACTGTCTCTATTATATTATGACAGACCAGCTAGATCTACTGTCTCTATTATATTATGACAGACCAGCTAGATATACTGTCTCTATTATATTATGACAGACCAGCTAGATCTACTGTCTCTATTATATTATGACAGACCAGCTAGATCTACTGTCTCTATTATATTTTGACAGACCAGCTAGATCTACTGTCTCTATTATATTATGACAGACCAGCTAGATCTACTGTCTCTATTATATTATGACAGACCAGTTAGATCTACTGTCTCTATTATATTATGACAGACCAGCTAGATCTACTGTCTCTATTATATTATGACAGACCAGCTAGATCTACTGTCTCTATTATATTATGACAGACCAGCTCAATATACTGTCTCTATTATATTATGACAGACCAGCTAGATCTACTGTCTCTATTATATTATGATAGACCAGCTAGATCTACTGCCTCTATTATATTATGACAGACCAGCTAGATCTACTGTCTCTATTATATTATGACAGACCAGCTCAGATATACTGTCTCTATTATATTATGACAGACCAGCTAGATCTACTGTCTCTATTATATTATGACAGACCAGCTAGATCTACTGCCTCAATTATATTATGACAGACCAGCTAGATCTACTGTCTCTATTATATTATGACAGACCAGCTCAGATATACTGTCTCTATTATATTATGACAGACCAGCAAGATATACTGTCTCTATTATATTATGACAGACCAGCTAGATCTACTGTCTCTATTATTTTATGACAGACCAGCTAGATCTACTGTCTCTATTATATTGTGACAGACCAGCTAGATCTACTGTCTCTATTATATTATGACAGACCAGCAAGATTTACTGTCTCTATTATATTATGACAGACGAGCTAGATCTACTGTCTCTATTATATTATGATAGACCAGCTAGATCTACTGTCTCTATTATATTATGACAGACCAGCTAGATCTACTGCCTCAATTATAATATGACAGACCAGCTAGATCTACTGTCTCTATTATATTATGACAGACCAGCAAGATTTGCTGTCTCCATTATATGATGACATACCAGCTAGATCTACTGTCTTTATTATATTATGACAGACCAGCTAGATCTACTGCCTCTATTATAATATGACATACCAGTTAGATCTACTGTCTCTATTATATTATGACAGACCAGCTCAATATACTGTCTCTATTATATTATGACAGACCAGCTAGATCTACTGCCTCTATTATAATATGACAGACCAGTTAGATCTACTGTCTCTATTATATTATGACAGACCAGCAAGATATGCTGTCTCCTATTATATTATGACAGACCAGCTAGATCTACTGTCTCTATTATATTATGACAGACCAGCTAGATCTACTGTCTCTATTATATTATGACAGACCAGCTAGATCTACTGTCTCTATTATATTATGACAGACCAGCAAGATATACTGTCTCTATTATATTATGACAGACCAGCTAGATCTACTGTCTCTATTATATTATGACAGACCAGCTAGATCTACTGTCTCTATTATAATATGACAGACCAGTTAGATCTACTGTCTCTATTATATTATGACAGACCAGCTAGATCTACTGTCTCTATTATATTATGACAGACCAGCTAGATCTACTGTCTCTATTATATTATGACAGACCAGCTAGATCTACTGTCTCTATTATATTATGACAGACCAGAAAGATATACTGTCTCTATTATATTATGACAGACCAGCTAGATCTACTGTCTCTATTATATTATGACAGACCAGCTAGATCTACTGTCTCTATTATATTATGACAGACCAGCTAGATCTACTGTCTCTATTATATTATGACAGACCAGCTAGATCTACTGTCTCTATTATATTATGACAGACCAGCTAGATCTACTGTCTCTATTATATTATGACAGACCAGCTAGATCTACTGTCTCTATTATATTATGACAGACCAGCTAGATCTACTGTCTCTATTATATTATGACAGACCAGCTAGATCTACTGTCTCTATTATATTATGACAGACCAGCTAGATCTACTGTCTCTATTATATTATGACAGACCAGCAAGATTTACTGTCTCCATTATATTATGACAGACCAGCTAGATCTACTGTCTTTATTATATTATGACAGACCAGCTAGATCTACTGTCTCTATTATAATATGACAGACCAGTTAGATCTACTGTCTCTATTATATTATGACAGACCAGCTCAATATACTGTCTCTATTATATTATGACAGACCAGCTAGATCTACTGCCTCTATTATAATATGACAGACCAGCTAGATCTACTGTCTCTATTATATTATGACAGACCAGCAAGATATACTGTCTCCATTATATTATGACATACCAGCTAGATCTACTGTCTCTATTATATTATGACAGACCAGCTAGATCTACTGCCTCTATTATAATATGACATACCAGTTAGATCTACTGTCTCTATTATATTATGACAGACCAGCTCAATATACTGTCTCTATTATATTATGACAGACCAGCTAGATCTACTGCCTCTATTATAATATGACAGACCAGTTAGATCTACTGTCTCTATTATATTATGACAGACCAGCAAGATATGCTGTCTCCATTAAATTATGACATACCAGCTAGATCTACTGTCTCTATTATATTATGACAGACCAGCTAGATCTACTGCCTCTATTATAATATGACAGACCAGTTAGATCTACTGTCTCTATTATATTATGACAGACCAGCCCAATATACTGTCTCTATTATATTATGACATACCAGCTAGATCTACTGTCTTTATTATATTATGACAGACCAGCTAGATCTACTGCCTCTATTATAATATGACAGACCAGTTAGATCTACTGTCTCTATTATATTATGACAGACCAGCTAGATCTACTGTCTCTATTATATTATGATAGACCAGCTAGATCTACTGCCTCAATTATAACATGACAGACCAGCTAGATCTACTGTCTCTATTATATTATGACAGACCAGCAAGATATACTGTCTCTATTATATTATGACAGACCAGCTAGATCTACTGTCTCTATTATATTATGACAGACCAGCTAGATCTCCTGTCTCTATTATATTATGACAGACCAGCTTGATCTACTGTCTCTATTATATTATGACAGACCAGCTAGATCTACTGTCTCTATTATATTATGACAGACCAGCTAGATCTACTGTCTCTATTATATTATGACAGACCAGCTAGATCTACTGTCTCTATTATATTATGACAGACCAGCTAGATCTACTGTCTCTATTATATTATGACAGACCAGCTAGATCTACTGTCTCTATTATATTATGACAGACCAGCTAGATCTACTGTCTCTATTATATTATGACAGACCAGCTCAGATATACTGTCTCTATTATATTATGACAGACCAGCTAGATCTACTGTCTCTATTATATTATGACAGACCAGCTAGATCTACTGTCTCTATTATATTATGACAGACCAGCAAGATCTACTGTCTCCATTATATTATGACAGACCAGCTAGATCTACTGTCTCTATTATATTATGACAGACCAGCTAGATCTACTGCCTCTATTATAATATGACAGACCAGCTAGATCTACTGTCTCTATTATATTATGACAGACCAGCTCAGATATACTGTCTCTATTATATTATGACAGACCAGCTAGATCTACTGTCTCTATTATATTATGACAGACCAGCTAGATCTACTGTCTCTATTATATTATGACAGACCAGCTAGATCTACTGTCTCTATTATATTATGACAGACCAGCTAGATCTACTGTCTCTATTATATTATGACAGACCAGCTAGATCTACTGTCTCTATTATAATATGACAGACCATTAGATCTACTGTCTCTATTATATTATGACAGACCAGCTAGATATACTGTCTCTATTATATTATGACAGACCAGCTAGATCTACTGTCTCTATTATATTATGACAGACCAGCTAGATCTACTGCCTCTATTATATTATGACAGACCAGCTAGATCTACTGTCTCTATTATATTATGACAGACCAGCTAGATCTACTGTCTCTATTATATTATGATAGACCAGCAAGATATACTGTCTCTATTATATTATAACAGACCAGCTAGATCTACCTCCTCAATTATTATATGACAGACCAGCTAGATCTACTGTCTCTATTATATTATGACAGACCAGCAAGATATACTGTCTCGAATATATTATGACAGACCAGCTAGATCTACTGCCTCAATTATTTTATGACAGACCAGCTAGATCTACTGCCTCAATTGTAGTATGACAGACCAGCAAGATATACTGTCTCTATTATATTATGACAGACCAGCTAGATCTACTGTCTCTATTATATTATGATAGACCAGCTAGATCTACTGTCTCTATTATATTATGACAGACCAGCTAGATCTACTGTCTCTATTATATTATGACAGACCAGCAAGATATACTGTCTCTATTACATTATGACAGACCAGCTAGATCTACTGTCTCTATTATAATATGACAGACCAGCTAGATCTACTGTCTCTATTATATTATGACAGACCAGCTAGATCTACTGTCTCTATTATATTATGACAGACCAGCTAGATCTACTGTCTCTATTATATTATGACAGACCAGCTAGATCTACTGTCTCTATTATATTATGACAGACCAGCTAGATCTACTGTCTCTATTATATTATGACAGACCAGCTAGATCTACTGCCTCTATTATATTATGACAGACCAGCTAGATCTACTGTCTCTATTATATTATGACAGACCAGCTAGATCTACTGTCTCTATTATATTATGACAGACCAGCTAGATCTACTGTCTCTATTATATTATGACAGACCAGCTAGATCTACTGTCTCTATTATATTATGACAGACCAGCAAGATATACTGTCTCTATTATATTATGACAGACCAGCTAGATCTACTGTCTCTATTATATTATGACAGACCAGCTAGATCTACTGTCTCTATTATATTATGACAGACCAGCTAGATCTACTGTCTCTATTATATTATGACAGACCAGCTAGATCTACTGCCTCTATTATAATATGACAGACCAGCTAGATCTACTGTCTCTATTATATTATGACAGACCAGCTCAATATACTGTCTCTATTATATTATGACAGACCAGCTAGATCTACTGTCTCTATTATATTATGACAGACCAGCTAGATCTACTGTCTCTATTATATTATGACAGACCAGCTAGATCTACTGTCTCTATTATATTATGACAGACCAGCTAGATCTACTGCCTCAATTATAATATGACAGACCAGCTAGATCTACTGTCTCTATTATATTATGACAGACCAGCAAGATATACTGTCTCTATTATATTATGACAGACCAGCTAGATCTACTGTCTCTATTATATTATGACAGACCAGCTAGATCTACTGTCTCTATTATATTATGACAGACCAGCTAGATCTACTGTCTCTATTATATTATGACAGACCAGCTAGATCTACTGTCTCTATTATATTATGACAGACCAGCTAGATCTACTGCCTCAATTATAATATGACAGACCAGCTAGATCTACTGTCTCTATTATATTATGACAGACCAGCAAGATATACTGTCTCTATTATATTATGACAGACCAGCTAGATCTACTGTCTCTATTATATTATGACAGACCAGCTAGATCTCCTGTCTCTATTATATTATGACAGACCAGCTAGATCTACTGTCTCTATTATATTATGACAGACCAGCTAGATCTACTGTCTCTATTATATTATGACAGACCAGCTAGATCTACTGTCTCTATTATATTATGACAGACCAGCTAGATCTACTGTCTCTATTATATTATGACAGACCAGCTAGATCTACTGTCTCTATTATATTATGACAGACCAGCTAGATCTACTGTCTCTATTATATTATGACAGACCAGCTAGATCTACTGTCTCTATTATATTATGACAGACCAGCTAGATCTACTGTCTCTATTATATTATGACAGACCAGCTAGATCTACTGTCTCTATTATATTATGACAGACCAGCTAGATCTACTGTCTCTATTATATTATGACAGACCAGCTAGATCTACTGTCTCTATTATATTATGACAGACCAGCTAGATCTACTGTCTCTATTATATTATGACAGACCAGCTAGATCTACTCTCTCAATTATAATATGACAGACCAGCTAGATCTACTGTCTCTATTATATTATGACAGACCAGCAAGATCTACTGTCTCTATTATATTATGACAGACCAGCTAGATCTACTGTCTCTATTATATTATGATAGACCAGCTAGATCTACTGTCTCTATTATATTATGACAGACCAGCTAGATCTACTGTCTCTATTATATTATGACAGACCAGCTAGATCTACTGTCTCTATTATATTATGACAGACCAGCTAGATCTACTGTCTCTATTATATTATGACAGACCAGCTAGATCTACTGTCTCTATTATATTATGACAGACCAGCTAGATCTACTGTCTCTATTATATTATGACAGACCAGCTCAATATACTGTCTCTATTATATTATGACAGACCAGCTAGATCTACTGTCTCTATTATTTTATGATATACCAGCTAGATCTACTGCCTCAATTATAACATGACAGACCAGCTAGATCTACTGTCTCTATTATATTATGACAGACCAGCAAGATATGCTGTCTCCATTATATTATGACATACCAGCTAGATCTACTGTCTCTATTATATTATGACAGACCAGCTAGATCCACTGCCTCTATTATAATATGACAGACCAGTTAGATCTACTGTCTCTATTATATTATGACAGACCAGCTCAATATACTGTCTCTATTATATTATGACAGACCAGCTAGATCTACTGTCTCTATTATATTATGACAGACCAGCAAGATATGCTGTCTCCATTATATTATGACATACCAGCTAGATCTACTGCCTCTATTATAATATGACAGACCAGTTAGATCTACTGTCTCTATTATATTATGACAGACCAGCTCAATATACCGTCTCTATTATATTATGACAGACCAGCTAGATCTACTCTCTCTGTTATATTATGATAGACCAGCTAGATCTACTGCATCAATTATATTATGACAGACAAGCTAGATCTACTGTCTCTATTATATTATGACAGACCAGCTCAATATACTGTCTCTATTATATGATGACAGACCAGCAAGATATACTGTCTCTATTATATTATGACAGACCAGCTAGATCTACTGCCTCAATTATAATATGACAGACCAGCTAGATCTACTGTCTCTATTACATTATGACAGACCAGCAAGATTTACTGTCTCTATTATATTATGACACACCATCTAGATGTACTGTCTCTATTATGTTATCATAGACCAGCTAGATCTACGGTCTCTATTATATTATGACAGACCAGCTAGATCTACTGTCTCTATTATATTATGACAGACCAGAAATATATACTGTCTCTATTATATTATGACAGACCAGCTAGATCTACTGTCTCTATTATATTATGACAGACCAGCTAGATCTCCTGTCTCTATTATATTATGACAGACCAGCTTGATCTACTGTCTCTATTATATTATGACAGACCAGCTAGATCTACTGTCTCTTTTATATTATGACAGAACAGCTAGATCTACTGTCTCTATTATATGATGACAGACCAGCTAGATCTACTGTCTCTATTATATTATGACAGACCAGCTAGATCTACTGTCTCTATTATATTATGACAGACCAGCTAGATCTACCGTCTCTATTATATTATGACAGACCAGCTAGATCTCCTGTCTCTATTATATTATGACAGACCAGCAAGATTTGCTGTCTCCATTATATGATGACATACCAGCTAGATCTACTGTCTTTATCATATTATGACAGACCAGCTAGATCTACTGCCTCTATTATAATATGACAGACCAGTTAGATCTACTGTCTCTATTATATTATGACAGACCAGCTCAATATACTGTCTCTATTATATTATGACAGACCAGCTAGATCTACTGCCTCAATTATAATGTGACAGACCAGCTAGATCTACTGTCTCTATTATATTATGACAGACCAGCAAGATTTGCTGTCTCCATTATATGATGACATACCAGCTAGATCTACTGTCTTTATTATATTATGACAGACCAGCTAGATCTACTGCCTCTATTATAATATGACAGACCAGTTAGATCTACTGTCTCTATTATATTATGACAGACCAGCTCAATATACTGTCTCTATTATATTATGACAGACCAGCTAGATCTACTGTCTCTATTATAATATGACAGACCAGCTAGATCTACTGTCTCTATTATATTATGACAGACCAGCAAGATATGCTGTCTCCATTAAATTATGACATACCAGCTAGATCTACTGTCTCTATTATATTATGACAGACCAGCTAGATCTACTGCCTCTATTATAATATGACAGACCAGTTAGATCTACTGTCTCTATTATATTATGACAGACCAGCCCAATATACTGTCTCTATTATATGATGACATACCAGCTAGATATACTGTCTTTATTATATTATGACAGACCAGCTAGATCTACTGCCTCTATTATAATATGACAGACCAGTTAGATCTACTGTCTCTATTATATTATGACAGACCAGCTAGATCTACTGTCTCTATTATATTATGACAGACCAGCTAGATCTACTGCCTCTATTATATTATGACAGACCAGCTAGATCTACTGTCTCTATTATATTATGACAGACCAAAGATATACTGTCTCTATTATATTATGACAGACCAGCTAGATCTACTGTCTCTATTATATTATGACAGACCAGCTAGATCTACTGTCTCTATTATATTATGACAGACCAGCTAGATCTACTGTCTCTATTATATTATGACAGACCAGCTAGATCTACTGTCTCTATTATATTATGACAGACCAGCTAGATCTACTGTCTCTATTATATTATGACAGACCAGCTAGATCTACTGTCTCTATTATATTATGACAGACCAGCTAGATCTACTGTCTCAATTATATTATGACAGACCAGCTAGATCTACTGTCTCTATTATATTATGACAGACCAGCTAGATCTACTGTCTCTATTATATTATGACAGACCAGCAAGATATACTGTCTCTATTATATTATGACAGACCAGCTAGATCTACTGTCTCTATTATATTATGACAGACCAGCTAGATCTACTGCCTCTATTATAATATGACAGACCAGTTAGATCTACTGTCTCTATTATATTATGACAGACCAGCTCAATATACTGTCTCTATTATATTATGACAGACCAGCTAGATCTACTGCCTCAATTATAATATGACAGACCAGCTAGATCTACTGTCTCTATTATATTATGACAGACCAGCAAGATATGCTGTCTCCATTATATTATGACAGACCAGCTAGATCTACTGTCTCTATTATATTATGACAGACCAGCTAGATCTACTGCCTCTATTATAATATGACAGACCAGTTAGATCTACTGTCTCTATTATATTATGACAGACCAGCTCAATATACTGTCTCTATTATATTATGACAGACCAGCAAGATATACTGTCTCTATTATATTATGACAGACCAGCTAGATCTACTGTCTCTATTATATTATGACAGACCAGCTAGATCTACTGTCTCTATTATATTATGACAGACCAGCAAGATATACTGTCTCTATTATATTATGACAGACCAGCTAGATCTACTGTCTCTATTATATTATGACAGACCAGCTAGATCTACAGTCTCTATTATATTATGACAGACCAGCTAGATCTACTGTCTCTATTATATTATGACAGACCAGCTAGATCTACTGTCTCTATTATATTATGACAGACCAGCTAGGATCTACTGTCTCTATTATATTTTGACAGACCAGCTAGATCTACTGTCTCTATTATATTATGACAGACCAGCTAGATCTACTGTCTCTATTATATTATGACAGACCAGCTAGATCTACTGTCTCTATTATATTATGACAGACCAGCTAGATCTACTGTCTCTATTATATTATGACAGACCAGCTAGATCTACTGCCTCAATTATAATATTGACAGACCAGCTAGATCTACTGTCTCTATTATATTATGACAGACCAGCAAGATACTGTCTCATTATATTATGACAGACCAGCAAGATATACTGTCTCTATTATATTATGACAGACCAGCTAGATCTAATCTCTCTATTATATTATGATAGACCAGCTAGATCTACTGTCTCTATTATATTATGACAGACCAGCTAGATCTACTGTCTCTATTATATTATGATAGACCAGCTAGATCTACTGCCTCAATTATAGTATGACAGACCAACTAGATCTACTGTCTCTATTATATTATGACAGACCAGCAAGATATACTGTCTCTATTATATTATGACAGACCAGCTAGATCTACTGTCTCTATTATATTATGACAGACCAGCTAGATCTCCTGTCTCTATTATATTATGACAGACCAGCTAGATCTACTGTCTCTATTATATTATGACATACCAGCTAGATCTACTGCCTCTATTATAATATGACAGACCAGTTAGATCTACTGTCTCTATTATATTATGATATACCAGCTAGATCTCCTGTCTCTATTATATTATGACAGACCAGCTAGATCTACTGTCTCTATTATATTATGACAGACCAGCAAGATATGCTGTCTCTATTATATTATGACAGACCAGCTAGATCTAAAGTCACTATTATATTATGATAGACCAGCTAGATCTACTGTCTCTATTATATTATGACAGACCAGCTAGATCTCCTGTCCCTATTATGTTATGATAGACCAGCTAGATCTACTGTCTCTGTTATATTATGACAGACCAGCTAGATCTACTGTCTCTATTATATTATGACAGACCAGCTAGATCTACTGTCTCTATTATATTATGATAGACCAGCTAGATCTACTGCCTCAATTATAATATGACAGACCAGCTAGATCTACTGTCTCTATTACATTATGACAGACCAGCAAGATTTACTGTCTCTATTATATTATGACACACCATCTAGATGTACTGTCTCTATTATGTTATCATAGACCAGCTAGATCTACGGTCTCTATTATATTATGACAGACCAGCTCAATATACTGTCTCTATTATATTATGACAGACCAGCTAGATCTACTGCCTCAATTATAATGTGACAGACCAGCTAGATCTACTGTCTCTATTATATTATGACAGACCAGCAAGATATGCTGTCTCCATTATATTATGACATACCAGCTAGATCTACTGTCTCTATTATATTATGACAGACCAGCTAGATCTACTGTCTCTATTATATTATGACAGACCAGCTAGATCTACTGCCTCTATTATAATATGACAGACCAGTTAGATCTACTGTCTCTATTATATTATGACAGACCAGCTCAATATACTGTATCTATTATATTATGACAGACCAGCTAGATCTACTGTCTCTATTATTTTATGATATACCAGCTAGATCTACTGCCTCAATTCTAACATGACAGACCAGCTAGATCTACTGTCTCTATTATATTATGACAGACCAGCAAGATATGCTGTCTCCATTATATTATGACATACCAGCTAGATCTACTGTCTCTATTATATTATGACAGACCAGCTAGATCTACTGCCTCTATTATAATATGACAGACCAGTTAGATCTACTGTCTCTATTATATTATGACAGACCAGCTAGATATACTGTCTCTATTATATTATGACAGACCAGCTAGATCTACTGTCTCTATTATATTATGACAGACCAGCAAGATATACTGTCTCTATTAGATTATGACAGACCAGCTAGATCTACTTTCTCTATTATATTATGACAGACCAGCTAGATCTCCTGTCTCTATTATATTATGACAGACCAGCTAGATCTACTGCCTCTATTATAATATGACAGACCAGTTAGATCTACTGTCTCTATTATATTATGACAGACCAGCAAGATATACTGTCTCTATTATATTATGACAGACCAGCTAGATCTACTGTCTCTATTATATTATGACAGACCAGCTAGATCTACTGTCTCTATTATAATATGACAGACCAGCTAGATCTACTGTCTCTATTATATTATGACAGACCAGCTAGATCTACTGTCTCTATTATATTATGACAGACCAGCTAGATCTACTGTCTCTATTATATTATGACAGACCAGCTAGATCTACTGTCTCTATTATATTATGACAGACCAGCAAGATATACTGTCTCTATTATATTATGACAGACCAGCTAGATCTACTGTCTCTATTATATTATGACAGACCAGCTAGATCTACTGTCTCTATTATATTATGACAGACCAGCTAGATCTACTGTCTCTATTATATTATGACAGACCAGCTAGATCTACTGTCTCTATTATATTATGACAGACCAGTTAGATCTACTGTCTCTATTATATTATGACAGACCAGCTAGATCTACTGTCTCTATTATATTATGACAGACCAGCTAGATCTACTGTCTCTATTATATTATGACAGACCAGCAAGATATGCTGTCTCTATTATATATTATGACAGACCAGCTAGATCTAAAGTCTCTATTATATTATGACAGACCAGCTAGATCTACTGTCTCTATTATATTATGACAGACCAGCTAGATCTACTGTCTCTATTATATTATGACAGACCAGCTAGATCTACTGTCTCTATTATATTATGACAGACCAGCTAGATCTACTGTCTCTATTATATTATGACAGACCAGCTAGATCTACTGTCTCTATTATATTATGACAGACCAGCTAGATCTACTGTCTCTATTATATTATGACAGACCAGCTAGATCTACTGTCTCTATTATATTATGACAGACCAGCAAGATCTACTGTCTCTATTATATTATGACAGACCAGCTAGATCTACTGTCTCTATTATATTATGACAGACCAGCTAGATCTACTGTCTCTATTATATTATGACAGACCAGCTAGATCTACTGTCTCTATTATATTATGACAGACCAGCTAGATCTACTGCCTCAATTATAATATGACAGACCAGCTAGATCTACTGTCTCTATTATATTATGACAGACCAGCTAGATATGCTGTCTCTATTATATTATGACAGACCAGCTAGATCTACTGTCTCTATTATATTATGACAGACCAGCTAGATCTACTGTCTCTATTATATTATGACAGACCAGCTAGATCTACTGTCTCTATTATATTATGACAGACCAGCTAGATCTACTGTCTCTATTATAATATGACAGACCAGCTAGATCTACTGTCTCTATTATATTATGACAGACCAGCTAGATATACTGTCTCTATTATATTATGACATACCAGCTAGATCTACTGTCTCAATTATATTATGACAGACCAGCTAGATCTACTGTCTCTATTATATTATGACAGACCAGCAAGATCTACTGTCTCTATTATATTATGACAGACCAGCTAGATATACTGTCTCTATTATATTATGACAGACCAGCTAGATCTACTGTCTCTATTATATTATGACAGACCAGCTAGATATTCTGTCTCTATTATATTATGACAGACCAGCTAGATCTACTGTCTCTATTATATTATGACAGACCAGCTAGATCTACTGTCTCTATTATATTATGACAGACCAGCAAGATATGCTGTCTCCATTATATTATGACATACCAGCTAGATCTACTGCCTCTATTATAATATGACAGACCAGTTAGATCTACTGTCTCTATTATATTATGACAGACCAGCTCAATATACCGTCTCTATTATATTATGACAGACCAGCTAGATCTACTCTCTCTGTTATATTATGATAGACCAGCTAGATCTACTGCCTCAATTATATTATGACAGACCAGCTAGATCTACTGTCTCTATTATATTATGACAGACCAGCTCAATATACTGTCTCTATTATATGATGACAGACCAGCAAGATATACTGTCTCTATTATATTATGACAGACCAGCTAGATCTACTGTCTCTATTATATTGTGACAGACCAGCTAGATCTACTGTCTCTATTACATTATGACAGACCAGCAAGATTTACTGTCTCTGTTATATTATGACAGACGAGCTAGATCTACTGTCTCTATTATATTATGATAGACCACCTAGATCTACTGTCTCTATTATATTATGACAGACCAGCTAGATCTACTGTCTCTATTATATTATGACAGACCAGTTAGATCTACTGTCTCTATTATATTATGACAGACCAGCTCAATATACCGTCTCTATTATATTATGACAGACCAGCTAGATCTACTCTCTCTGTTATATTATGATAGACCAGCTAGATCTACTGCCTCAATTATATTATGACAGACCAGCTAGATCTACTGTCTCTATTATATGATGACAGACCAGCTCAATATACTGTCTCTATTATATGATGACAGACCAGCAAGATATACTGTCTCTATTATATTATGACAGACCAGCTAGATCTACTGTCTCTAATATTTTATGACAGACCAGCTAGATCTACTGTCTCTATTATATTATGACAGACCAGCTCAATATACTGTCTCTATTATATTATGACAGACCAGCTAGATCTACTGCCTCAATTATATTATGACAGACCAGCTAGATCTACTGTCTCTATTATATGATGACAGACCAGCTCAATATACTGTCTCTATTATATGATGACAGACCAGCAAGATATACTGTCTCTATTATATTATGACAGACGAGCTAGATCTACTGTCTCTATTATATTATGATAGACCACCTAGATCTACTGTCTCTATTATATTATGACAGACCAGCTAGATCTACTGCCTCAATTATATTATGACAGACCAGCTCAGATATACTGTCTCTATTATATTATGACAGACCAGCTAGATCTACTGTCTCTATTATATTATGACAGACCAGCTAGATCTACTGTCTCTATTATATTATGACAGACCAGCTAGATCTACTGTCTCTATTATATTATGACAGACCAGCTAGATCTACTGTCTCTATTATAATATGACAGACCAGCTAGATCTACTGTCTCTATTATATTATGACAGACCAGCTAGATCTACTGTCTCTATTATATTATGACAGACCAGCTAGATCTACTGTCTCTATTATATTATGACAGACCAGCTAGATCTACTGTCTCTATTATATTATGACAGACCAGCTAGATCTACTGTCTCTATTATATTATGACAGACCAGCTAGATCTACTGTCTCTATTATATTATGACAGACCAGCTAGATCTACTGTCTCTATTATATTATGACAGACCAGCTAGATCTACTGTCTCTATTATATTATGACAGACCAGCTAGATCTACTGTCTCTATTATATTATGACAGACCAGCTAGATCTACTGTCTCTATTATATTATGACAGACCAGCTAGATCTACTGTCTCTATTATATTATGACAGACCAGCTAGATCTACTGTCTCTATTATATTATGACAGACCAGCTAGATCTACTGTCTCTATTATATTATGACAGACCAGCTAGATCTACTGTCTCTATTATATTATGACAGACCAGCTAGATCTACTGTCTCTATTATATTATGACAGACCAGCTAGATCTACTGTCTCTATTATATTATGACAGACCAGCTAGATCTACTGTCTCTATTATATTATGACAGACCAGCTAGATCTACTGTCTCTATTATATTATGACAGACCAGCTAGATCTACTGTCTCTATTATATTATGACAGACCAGCTAGATCTACTGTCTCTATTATATTATGACAGACCAGCTAGATCTACTGTCTCTATTATATTATGACAGACCAGCTAGATCTACTGTCTCTATTATATTATGACAGACCAGCTAGATCTACTGTCTCTATTATATTATGACAGACCAGCTAGATCTACTGTCTCTATTATATTATGACAGACCAGCTAGATCTACTGTCTCTATTATAATATGACAGACCAGCTAGATCTACTGTCTCTATTATATTATGACAGACCAGCTAGATCTACTGTCTCTATTATATTATGACAGACCAGCTAGATCTACTGTCTCTATTATATTATGACAGACCAGCTAGATCTACTGTCTCTATTATATTATGACAGACCAGCTAGATCTACTGTCTCTATTATATTATGACAGACCAGCTAGATCTACTGTCTCTATTATATTATGACAGACCAGCTAGATCTACTGTCTCTATTATATTATGACAGACCAGCTAGATCTACTGTCTCTATTATATTATGACAGACCAGCTAGATCTACTGTCTCTATTATATTATGACAGACCAGCTAGATCTACTGTCTCTATTATATTATGACAGACCAGCTAGATCTACTGTCTCTATTATATTATGACAGACCAGCTAGATCTACTGTCTCTATTATATTATGACAGACCAGCTAGATCTACTGTCTCTATTATATTATGACAGACCAGCTAGATCTACTGTCTCTATTATATTATGACAGACCAGCTAGATCTACTGTCTCTATTATATTATGACAGACCAGCTAGATCTACTGTCTCTATTATATTATGACAGACCAGCTAGATCTACTGTCTCTATTATATTATGACAGACCAGCTAGATCTACTGTCTCTATTATATTATGACAGACCAGCTAGATCTACTGTCTCTATTATATTATGACAGACCAGCTAGATCTACTGTCTCTATTATATTATGACAGACCAGCTAGATCTACTGTCTCTATTATATTATGACAGACCAGCTAGATCTACTGTCTCTATTATATTATGACAGACCAGCTAGATCTACTGTCTCTATTATATTATGACAGACCAGCTAGATCTACTGTCTCTATTATATTATGACAGACCAGCTAGATCTACTGTCTCTATTATATTATGACAGACCAGCTAGATCTACTGTCTCTATTATATTATGACAGACCAGCTAGATCTACTGTCTCTATTATATTATGACAGACCAGCTAGATCTACTGTCTCTATTATATTATGACAGACCAGCTAGATCTACTGTCTCTATTATATTATGACAGACCAGCTAGATCTACTGTCTCTATTATATTATGACAGACCAGCTAGATCTACTGTCTCTATTATATTATGACAGACCAGCTAGATCTACTGTCTCTATTATATTATGACAGACCAGCTAGATCTACTGTCTCTATTATATTATGACAGACCAGCTAGATCTACTGTCTCTATTATATTATGACAGACCAGCTAGATCTACTGTCTCTATTATATTATGACAGACCAGCTAGATCTACTGTCTCTATTATATTATGACAGACCAGCTAGATCTACTGTCTCTATTATATTATGACAGACCAGCTAGATCTACTGTCTCTATTATATTATGACAGACCAGCTAGATCTACTGTCTCTATTATATTATGACAGACCAGCTAGATCTACTGTCTCTATTATATTATGACAGACCAGCTAGATCTACTGTCTCTATTATATTATGACAGACCAGCTAGATCTACTGTCTCTATTATATTATGACAGACCAGCTAGATCTACTGTCTCTATTATATTATGACAGACCAGCTAGATCTACTGTCTCTATTATATTATGACAGACCAGCTAGATCTACTGTCTCTATTATATTATGACAGACCAGCTAGATCTACTGTCTCTATTATATTATGACAGACCAGCTAGATCTACTGTCTCTATTATATTATGACAGACCAGCTAGATCTACTGTCTCTATTATATTATGACAGACCAGCTAGATCTACTGTCTCTATTATATTATGACAGACCAGCTAGATCTACTGTCTCTATTATATTATGACAGACCAGCTAGATCTACTGTCTCTATTATATTATGACAGACCAGCTAGATCTACTGTCTCTATTATATTATGACAGACCAGCTAGATCTACTGTCTCTATTATATTATGACAGACCAGCTAGATCTACTGTCTCTATTATATTATGACAGACCAGCTAGATCTACTGTCTCTATTATATTATGACAGACCAGCTAGATCTACTGTCTCTATTATATTATGACAGACCAGCTAGATCTACTGTCTCTATTATATTATGACAGACCAGCTAGATCTACTGTCTCTATTATATTATGACAGACCAGCTAGATCTACTGTCTCTATTATATTATGACAGACCAGCTAGATCTACTGTCTCTATTATATTATGACAGACCAGCTAGATCTACTGTCTCTATTATATTATGACAGACCAGCTAGATCTACTGTCTCTATTATATTATGACAGACCAGCTAGATCTACTGTCTCTATTATATTATGACAGACCAGCTAGATCTACTGTCTCTATTATATTATGACAGACCAGCTAGATCTACTGTCTCTATTATATTATGACAGACCAGCTAGATCTACTGTCTCTATTATATTATGACAGACCAGCTAGATCTACTGTCTCTATTATATTATGACAGACCAGCTAGATCTACTGTCTCTATTATATTATGACAGACCAGCTAGATCTACTGTCTCTATTATATTATGACAGACCAGCTAGATCTACTGTCTCTATTATATTATGACAGACCAGCTAGATCTACTGTCTCTATTATATTATGACAGACCAGCTAGATCTACTGTCTCTATTATATTATGACAGACCAGCTAGATCTACTGTCTCTATTATATTATGACAGACCAGCTAGATCTACTGTCTCTATTATATTATGACAGACCAGCTAGATCTACTGTCTCTATTATATTATGACAGACCAGCTAGATCTACTGTCTCTATTATATTATGACAGACCAGCTAGATCTACTGTCTCTATTATATTATGACAGACCAGCTAGATCTACTGTCTCTATTATATTATGACAGACCAGCTAGATCTACTGTCTCTATTATATTATGACAGACCAGCTAGATCTACTGTCTCTATTATATTATGACAGACCAGCTAGATCTACTGTCTCTATTATATTATGACAGACCAGCTAGATCTACTGTCTCTATTATATTATGACAGACCAGCTAGATCTACTGTCTCTATTATATTATGACAGACCAGCTAGATCTACTGTCTCTATTATATTATGACAGACCAGCTAGATCTACTGTCTCTATTATATTATGACAGACCAGCTAGATCTACTGTCTCTATTATATTATGACAGACCAGCTAGATCTACTGTCTCTATTATATTATGACAGACCAGCTAGATCTACTGTCTCTATTATATTATGACAGACCAGCTAGATCTACTGTCTCTATTATATTATGACAGACCAGCTAGATCTACTGTCTCTATTATATTATGACAGACCAGCTAGATCTACTGTCTCTATTATATTATGACAGACCAGCTAGATCTACTGTCTCTATTATATTATGACAGACCAGCTAGATCTACTGTCTCTATTATATTATGACAGACCAGCTCAGATCTACTGTCTCTATTATATTATGACAGACCAGCTAGATCTACTGTCTCTATTATAATATGACAGACCAGCTAGATCTACTGTCTCTATTATATTATGACAGACCAGCTAGATATACTGTCTCCATTATATTATGACAGACCAGCTAGATCTACTGTCTCTATTATATTATGACAGACCAGCTAGATCTACTGTCTCTATTATAATATGACAGACCAGCTAGATCTACTGTCTCTATTATATTATGACAGACCAGCTAGATCTACTGTCTCTATTATATTATGACAGACCAGCTAGATCTACTGTCTCTATTATATTATGACAGACCAGCTAGATCTACTGTCTCTATTATATTATGACAGACCAGCTAGATCTACTGTCTCTATTATATTATGACAGACCAGCTAGATCTACTGTCTCTATTATATTATGACAGACCAGCTAGATATACTGTCTCTATTATATTATGACAGACCAGCTAGATCTACTGTCTCTATTATATTATGACAGACCAGCTAGATCTACTGTCTCTATTATATTATGACAGACCAGCTCAGATATACTGTCTCTATTATATTATGACAGACCAGCTAGATCTACTGTCTCTGTTATATTATGATAGACCAGCTAGATCTACTGCCTCAATTATATTAACTGACAGACCAGCTAAATCTACTAATATATATTATATTATGACAGTTAAAGCTCAATATACTGTCTCTATTATATGATGACAGACCAGCAAGATATACTGTCTCTATTATATTATGCACAGACCAGCTAGATCTACTGTCTCTATTATATTATGACTGACCAGCTAGATCTACTGTCTATTACATTATGACAGACCAGCAAGATTTACTGTCTCTGTTATATTATGACAGACGAGCTAGATCTACTGTCTCTATTATATTATGATAGACCACCTAGATCTACTGTCTCTATTATATTATGACAGACCAGCTAGATCTACTGTCTCGTTATATTATGATAGACCAGCTAGATCTACTGTCCTTTTTTTACAATGACACAGACCAGCTAGTCTCACTGGTTCATATTATATTTTTATTATACCAGCCAGGATTCTAAATGTTCCTACTTATATTATGACAGACCAGCAAGATATACTGTCTCTATTATATAATGACAGACCAGCTAGATCTACTGCCTCTATTATAATATGACAGACCAGTTAGATCTACTGTCTCTATTATATTATGACAGACCAGCTAGATCTACTGCCTCAATTATAATATTACATACCAGCTAGATCTACTGTCTCTATTATATTATGACAGACCAGCAATATATGCTGTCTCCATTATATTATGACATACCAGCTTGATCTACTGTCTCTATTATATTATGATAGACCAGCTAGATCTACTGCCTCAATTATAACATGACAGACCAGCTAGATCTACTGTCTCTATTATATTATGACAGAACAGCAAGATATATTGTCTCTATTATATTATGACAGACCAGCTAGATCTACTGTCTCTATTATATTATGACAGACCAGCTAGATCTCCTGTCTCTATTATATTATGACAGACCAGCTAGATCTACTGTCTCTATTATATTTTGACATACCAGCTAGATCTACTACCTCTATTATAATATGACAGACCAGTTAGATCTACTGTCTCTATTATATTATGACAGACCAGCTCAATATACTGTCTCTATTATATTATGACAGACCAGCTAGATCTACTGTCTCTATTATATTATGATATACCAGCTAGATCTCCTGTCTCTATTATATTATGACAGACCAGCTAGATCTACTGTCTCTATTATATTATGACAGACCAGCAAGATATGCTGTCTCTATTATATTATGACAGACCAGCTAGATCTAAAGTCACTATTATATTATGATAGACCAGCTAGATCTACTGTCTCTATTATATTTTGACAGACCAGCTAGATCTCCTGTCCCTATTATATTATGACAGACCAGCTAGATCTACTGTCTCTATTAGATTATGACAGACCAGCTAGATCTACTGTCTCTATTATATTATGACAGACCAGCTAGATCTACCGCCTCTATTATATTATGATAGACCAGCTAGATCTACTGCCTCAATTATAATATGACAGACCAGCTAGATCTACTGTCTCTATTACATTATGACAGACCAGCAAGATTTACTGTCTCTATTATATTATGACACACCATCTAGATGTACTGTCTCTATTATGTTATCATAGACCAGCTAGATCTACGGTCTCTATTATATTATGACAGACCAGCTAGATCTACTGTCTCTATTATATTATGACAGACCAGCTAGATCTACTGTCTCTATTATATTATGACAGACCAGCTCAATATACTGTCTCTATTATATTATGACAGACCAGCTAGATCTACTGTCTCTGTTATATTATGATAGACCAGCTAGATCTACTGCCTCAATTATAACATGACAGACCAGCTAGATCTACTGTCTCCATTATATTATGACAGACCAGCAAGATATACTGTCTCTATTATATTATGACAGACCAGCTAGATCTACTGTCTTTATTATATTATGACAGACCAGCTAGATCTCCTGTCTCTATTATATTATGACAGACCAGCTTGATCTACTGTCTCTATTATATTATGATAGACCAGCTAGATCTACTGCCTCAATTATAACATGACAGACCAGCTAGATCTACTGTCTCTATTATATTATGACAGACCAGCAAGATATACTGTCTCTATTATATTATGACAGACCAGCAAGATATACTGTCTCTATTATATTATGACAGACCAGCTAGATCTCCTGTCTCTATTAAATTATGACAGACCAGCTAGATCTACTGTCTCTATTATATTATGACAGACCAGCTAGATCTCCTGTCTCTATTATATTATGACAGACCAGCTAGATCTACTGTCTCTATTATATTATGACAGACCAGCTCAATATACTGTCTCTATTATATTATGACAGACCAGCTAGATCTACTGTCTCTAATATTTTATGACAGACCAGCTAGATCTCCTGTCTCTATTATATTATGACAGACCAACTAGATCTACTGTCTCTATTATATTATGACATACCAGCTAGATCTACTGTCTCTATTATATTATGACAGACCAGCAAGATATACTGTCTCTATTATATAATGACAGACCAGCTAGATCTACTGTCTCTATTATATTATGGTAGACCAGCTCGATCTACTGTCTCAATTGTATTATGACAGACCAGCTAGATCTACTGCCTCAAGTATAATATGACAGACCAGCGAGATCTACTGCCTCTATTATAATATGACAGACCAGTTAGATCTACTGTCTCTATTATATTATGACAGACCAGCTAGATCTACTGTCTCTAATATTTTATGACAGACCAGCTAGATCTCCTGTCTCTATTATATTATGACAGACCAGCTAGATCTACTGTCTCTATTATATTATGAAATACCAGCTAGATCTACTGTCTCTATTATATTATGACAGACCAGCAAGATATACTGTCTCTATTATATAATGACAGACCAGCTAGATCTACTGTCTCTATTATATTATGGTAGACCAGCTCGATCTACTGTCTCAATTGTATTATGACAGACCAGCTAGATCTACTGCCTCAAGTATAATATGACAGAACAGCGAGATCTACTGCCTCTATTATAATATGACAGACCAGTTAGATCTACTGTCTCTATTATATTATGACAGACCAGCTCAATATACTGTCTCTATTATATTATGACAGACCAGCTAGATCTACTGTCTCTGTTATATTATGATAGACCAGCTAGATCTACTGCCTCAATTATATTATAGCAGACCAGCTAGATCTACTGTCTCTATTATATTATGACAGACCAGCTCAATATACTGTCTCTATTATATGATGACAGACCAGCAAGATATACTGTCTCTATTATATTATGACAGACCAGCTAGATCTACTGTCTCTAATGTTTTATGACAGACCAGCTAGATCTACTGTCTCTATTATATTGTGACAGACCAGCTAAATCTACTGTCTCTATTACATTATGATAGACCACCTAGATCTACTGTCTCTATTATATTATGACAGACCAGCTAGATCTACTGTCTCTATTATAATATGACAGACCAGCTAGATCTACTGTCTCTATTATATTATGACAGACCAGCAAGATTTGCTGTCTCCATTATATTATGACATTCCAGCTAGATCTACTGTCTTTATTATATTATGACAGACCAGCTAGATCTACTGCCTCTATTATAATATGACAGACCAGTTAGATCTACTGTCTCTATTATATTTTGACAGACCAGCTCAATATACTGTCTCTATTATATTATGACAGACCAGCTAGATCTACTGTCTCTATTATATTATGATAGACCAGCTAGATCTACTGCCTCATTATAACATGACAGACCAGCTAGATCTACTGTCTATATTATATTATGACAGAACAGCAAGATATACTGTCTCTATTATATTATGACAGACCAGCTAGATCTACTGTCTCTATTATATTATGACAGACCAGCTAGATCTCCTGTCTCTATTATATTATGACAGACCAGCTAGATCTACTGTCTCTATTATATTTTGACATACCAGCTAGATCTACTGTCTCTATTATATTATGACAGACCAGCTAGATCTACAGTCTCTATTATATTATGACAGACCAGCAAGATATGCTGTCTCTATTATATTTTGACAGACCAGCTAGATCTAAAGTCACTATTATATTATGACAGACCAGCTAGATCTACTGTCTCTGTTATATTATGACAGACCAGCTAGATCTACCATCTCTATTATATTATGACAGACCAGCTAGATCTACTGTCTCTATTATATTATGGTAGACCAGCTAGATCTACTGTCTCAATTGTATTATGACAGACCAGCTAGATCTACTGCCTCAATTATAATATGACAGACCAGCTAGATCTACTGTCTCTATTACATTTTGACAGACCAGCAAGATTTACTGTCTCTATTATATTATGACACACCATCTAGATGTACTGTCTCTATTATGTTAAGACAGACCAGCTAGATCTACAGTCTCTATTATATTATGACAGACCAGCTAGATCTACTGTCTCTGTTATATTATGATAGACCAGCTAGATCTACTGCCTCAATTATAACATGACAGACCAGCTAGATCTACTGCCTCTATTATAATATGACAGACCAGTTAGATCTACTGTCTCTATTATATTATGACAGACCAGCTAGATCTACTGTCTCTAATATTTTATGACAGACCAGCTAGATCTCCTGTCTCTATTATATTATGACAGACCAGCTAGATCTACTGTCTCTATTATATTATGAAATACCAGCTAGATCTACTGTCTCTATTATATTATGACAGACCAGCAAGATATACTGTCTCTATTATATAATGACAGACCAGCTAGATCTACTGTCTCTATTATATTATGGTAGACCAGCTCGATCTACTGTCTCAAATGTATTATGACAGACCAGCTAGATCTACTGCCTCAAGTATAATATGACAGACCAGCGAGATCTACTGCCTCTATTATAATATGACAGACCAGTTAGATCTACTGTCTCTATTATATTATGACAGACCAGCTCAATATACTGTCTCTATTATATTATGACAGACCAGCTAGATCTACTGTCTCTGTTATATTATGATAGACCAGCTAGATCTACTGCCTCAATTATATTATAGCAGACCAGCTAGATCTACTGTCTCTATTATATTATGACAGACCAGCTCAATATACTGTCTCTATTATATGATGACAGACCAGCAAGATATACTGTCTCTATTATATTATGACAGACCAGCTAGATCTACTGTCTCTAATGTTTTATGACAGACCAGCTAGATCTACTGTCTCTATTATATTGTGACAGACCAGCTAAATCTACTGTCTCTATTACATTATGATAGACCACCTAGATCTACTGTCTCTATTATATTATGACAGACCAGCTAGATCTACTGCCTCAATTATAATATGACAGACCAGCTAGATCTACTGTCTCTATTATATTATGACAGACCAGCAAGATTTGCTGTCTCCATTATATTATGACATTCCAGCTAGATCTACTGTCTTTATTATATTATGACAGACCAGCTAGATCTACTGCCTCTATTATAATATGACAGACCAGTTAGATCTACTGTCTCTATTATATTTTGACAGACCAGCTCAATATACTGTCTCTATTATATTATGACAGACCAGCTAGATCTACTGTCTCTATTATATTATGATAGACCAGCTAGATCTACTGCCTCAATTATAACATGACAGACCAGCTAGATCTACTGTCTATATTATATTATGACAGAACAGCAAGATATACTGTCTCTATTATATTATGACAGACCAGCTAGATCTACTGTCTCTATTATATTATGACAGACCAGCTAGATCTCCTGTCTCTATTATATTATGACAGACCAGCTAGATCTACTGTCTCTATTATATTTTGACATACCAGCTAGATCTACTGTCTCTATTATATTATGACAGACCAGCTAGATCTACAGTCTCTATTATATTATGACAGACCAGCAAGATATGCTGTCTCTATTATATTTTGACAGACCAGCTAGATCTAAAGTCACTATTATATTATGACAGACCAGCTAGATCTACTGTCTCTGTTATATTATGACAGACCAGCTAGATCTACCATCTCTATTATATTATGACAGACCAGCTAGATCTACTGTCTCTATTATATTATGGTAGACCAGCTAGATCTACTGTCTCAATTGTATTATGACAGACCAGCTAGATCTACTGCCTCAATTATAATATGACAGACCAGCTAGATCTACTGTCTCTATTACATTTTGACAGACCAGCAAGATTTACTGTCTCTATTATATTATGACACACCATCTAGATGTACTGTCTCTATTATGTTAAGACAGACCAGCTAGATCTACAGTCTCTATTATATTATGACAGACCAGCTAGATCTACTGTCTCTGTTATATTATGATAGACCAGCTAGATCTACTGCCTCAATTATAACATGACAGACCAGCTAGATCTACTGTCTCTATTATATTATGACAGACCAGCTAGATCTACTGTCTCTATTATATTTTGACATACCAGCTAGATCTACTGTCTCTATTATATTATGACAGACCAGCTAGATCTACTGTCTCTATTAGATTATGACAGACCAGCTAGATCTACTGTCTCTGTTATATTATGACAGACCAGCTAGATCTACTGTCTCTGTTACATTATGACAGACCAGCAAGATTTACTGTCTCTATTATATTATGACACACCATCTAGATGTACTGTCTCTATTATGTTATGATAGACCAGCTAGATCTACGGTCTCTATTATATTATGACAGACCAGCTAGATCTACTGTCTCTATTATATTATGACAGACCAGCTAGATCTCCTGTCTCTATTATATTATGACAGACCAGCTAGATCTACTGTCTCTATTATATTATGACATACCAGATAGATCTACTGTCTCTATTATATTATGACAGACCAGCAAGATATACTGTCTCTATTATATTATGACAGACCAGCTAGATCTACTGTCTCTATTATATTATGACAGACCAGCTAGATCTCCTGTCTCTATTATATTATGACAGACCAGCTTGATCTACTGTCTCTATTAGATTATGACAGACCAGCTAGATCTACTGTCTCTGTTATATTATGACAGACCAGCTAGATCTACCATCTCTATTATATTATGACAGACCAGCTAGATCTACTGTCTCTATTATATTATGGTAGACCAGCTGGATCTACTGTCTCAATTGTATTATGACAGACCAGCTAGATCTACTGCCTCAATTATAATATGACAGACCAGCTAGATCTACTGTCTCTATTACATTTTGACAGACCAGCAAGATTTACTGTCTCTATTATATTATGACACACCATCTAGATGTACTGTCTCTATTATGTTATGACAGACCAGCTAGATCTACAGTCTCTATTATATTATGACAGACCAGCTAGATCTACTGTCTCTGTTATATTATGATAGACCAGCTAGATCTACTGCCTCAATTATAACATGACAGACCAGCTAGATCTACTGTCTCTATTATATTATGACAGACCAGCTAGATCTACTGTCTCTATTATATTTTGACATACCAGCTAGATCTACTGCCTCAATTATAATATGACAGACCAGCTAGATCTACTGTCTCTATTACATTTTGACAGACCAGCAAGATTTACTGTCTCTATTATATTATGACACACCATCTAGATGTACTGTCTCTATTATGTTATGACAGACCAGCTAGATCTACAGTCTCTATTATATTATGACAGACCAGCTAGATCTACTGTCTCTGTTATATTATGATAGACCAGCAAGATATACTGTCTCTATTATATTATGACAGACCAGCTAGATCTACTGTCTCTATTATATTATGACAGACCAGCTAGATCTCCTGTCTCTATTATATTATGACAGACCAGCTAGATCTACCGTCTCTATTATATTATGACAGACCAGCTAGATCTACTGTCTCTATTATATTATGGTAGACCAGCTAGATCTACTGTCTCAATTGTATTATGACAGACCAGCTAGATCTACTGCCTCAATTATAATATGACAGACCAGCTAGATCTACTGTCTCTATTACATTATGACAGACCATCAAGATTTACTGTCTCAATTATATTATGACAGACCATCTAGATATACTGTCTCTATTATGTTATGATAGACCAGCTAGATCTACGGTCTCTGTTATATTATGATAGACCAGCTAGATCTACTGCCTCAATTATAACATGACAGACCAGCTAGATCTACTGTCTCTATTATATTATGACAGACCAGCTAGATCTACTGCCTCAATTATAATATGACAGACCAGCTAGATCTACTGTCTCTATTACATTTTGACAGACCAGCAAGATTTACTGTCTCTATTATATTATGACACACCATCTAGATGTACTGTCTCTATTATGTTATGACAGACCAGCTAGATCTACAGTCTCTATTATATTATGACAGACCAGCTAGATCTACTGTCTCTGTTATATTATGATAGACCAGCAAGATATACTGTCTCTATTATATTATGACAGACCAGCTAGATCTACTGTCTCTATTATATTATGACAGACCAGCTAGATCTCCTGTCTCTATTATATTATGACAGACCAGCTAGATCTACTGTCTCTATTATATTATGACATACCAGATAGATCTACTGTCTCTATTATATTATGACAGACCAGCAAGATATACTGTCTCTATTATATTATGACAGACCAGCTAGATCTACTGTCTCTATTATATTATGACAGACCAGCTAGATCTCCTGTCTCTATTATATTATGACAGACCAGCTTGATCTACTGTCTCTATTATATTATGACAGACCAGCTAAATCTACTGTCTCTATTATATTATGACAGACCAGCTAGATCTACTGTCTCTATTATATTACGACAGACCAGCTAGATCTACCGTCTCTATTATATTATGACAGACCAGCTAGATCTCCTGTCTCTATTATTTTATGACAGACCAGCTAGATCTACTGTCTCTATTATATTATGACATACCAGATAGATCTACTGTCTCTATTATATTATGACAGACCAGCAAGATATACTGTCTCTATTATATTATGACAGACCAGCTAGATCTACTGTCTCTATTATATTATGACAGACCAGCTAAATCTACTGTCTCTATTATATTATGACAGACCAGCTAGATCTACTGTCTCTATTATATTATGGTAGACCAGCTAGATCTACTGTCTCAATTGTATTATGACAGACCAGCTAGATCTACTGCCTCAAGTATAATATGACAGACCAGCTAGATCTACTGCCTCTATTATAATATGACAGACCAGCTAGATCTACCGTCTCTATTATATTATGACAGACCAGCTAGATCTACTGTCTCCATTATATTATGATAGACCAGCTAGATCTACTGCCTCAATTATAATATGACAGACCAGCTAGATCTACTGTCTCTATTATATTATGACAGACCAGCTCAATATACTGTCTCTGTTATATTATGACAGACCAGCTAGATATACTGTCTCTATTATATTATGACAGACCAGCTAGAACTACTGTCTCTATTATATTATTACAGACCAGCTAGATCTACTGTCTCTATTATATTTTGACAGACCAGCTAGATCTACTGTCTCTGTTATATTATAACAGACCAGGTAGATATACTGTCTCTATTATATTATGACAGACCAGCTAGATCTACTGTCTCTATTATATTATCACAGACCAGCTAGATCTACTGCCTCAATTATAATATGACAGCCCAGCGAGATCTACTGTCTCTATTATATTATGGCAGACCACCTAGATCTACTGTCTCTAATATATTATGACAGACCAGATAGATCTACTGCCTCTATTATAATATGACAGACCAGTTAGATCTACTGTCTCTATTATATTATGACAGACCAGCTAGATCTACTGTCTCTATTATATTATGACAGACCAGCTAGATCTACTGCCTCTATTATAATATGACAGACCAGATAGATCTACTGTCTCTATTATATTATGACAAACCAGCTATATCTACTGTCTCTATTATATTATGACAGACCAGCAGGATATACTGTCTCTATTATATTATCACAGACCAGCTAGATCTACTGTCTCTATTATATTTTGACCGAACAGCTAGATCTACTGTCTCTGTTATATTATGACAGACCAGGTAGATATCCTGTCTCTATTATATTATGACAGACCAGCTAGATCTACTGTCTCTATTCTATTATGACAGACCAGCTAGATCTACTGTCTCTATTATATTTTGACAGACCAGGTAGATCTACTGTCTCTATTATATTATGACAGACCAGCTAGATCTACTGTCTCTATTATATTATGATAGACCAGCTAGATCTACTGTCTCTGTTATATTATGACAGACCAGGTAGATATACTGTCTCTATTATATTATGACAGACCAGCTAGATCTACTGTCTCTATTATATTTGACAGACCAGCTAGATCTACTGTCTCTATTATATTTTGACAGACCAGCTAGATCTTCTGTCTCTATTATATTATGATAGACCAGCTAGATCTACTGTCTCTATTATATTATGACAGACCAGCTAGATCTACTGTCTCTATTATATTTTGACAGACCAGCTAGATCTACTGTCTCTATTATATTTTGACAGACCAGCTAGATCTTCTGTCTCTATTATATTATGATAGACCAGCTAGATCTACTGTCTCTATTATAATATGACAAACCAACTAGATCTACTGTCTCTATTATATTTTGACAGACCAGGTAGTTCTACTGTCTCTATTATATTATGACAGACCAGCTAGATCTACTGTCTCTATTATATTATGACAGACCAGCTAGATCTACTGTCTCTATTATATTATGACAGACCAGCTAGATCTACTGTCTCTATTATAATATGACAGACCAGCTAGATCTACTGTCTCTATTATATTATGACAGACCAGCTAGATCTACTGTCTCTGTTATATTATGACAGACCAGGTAGATATACTGTCTCTATTATATTATGACAGACCAGCTAGATCTACTGTCTCTATTATATTATCACAGACCAGCTAGATCTACTGTCTCTATTATATTTTGACAGACCAGCTAGATCTACTGTCTCTATTATATTTTGACAGACCAGCTAGATCTACTGTCTCTATTATATTTTGACATACCAGCTAGATCTACTGCCTCAATTATAATATGACAGACCAGCTAGATCTACTGTCTCTATTACATTTTGACAGACCAGCAAGATTTACTGTATCTATTATATTATGACACACCATCTAGATGTACTGTCTCTATTATGTTATGACAGACCAGCTAGATCTACTGTCTCTATTATATTATGACAGACCAGCTCAATATACTGTCTCTGTTATATTATGACAGACCAGCTAGATATACTGTCTCTATTATATTATGACAGACCAGCTAGAACTACTGTCTCTATTATATTATCACAGACCAGCTAGATCTACTGTCTCTATTATATTTTGACAGACCAGCTAGATCTACTGTCTCTGTTATATTATAACAGACCAGGTAGATATACTGTCTCTATTATATTATGACAGACCAGCTAGATCTACTGTCTCTATTATATTATCACAGACCAGCTAGATCTACTGCCTCAATTATAATATGACAGCCCAGCGAGATCTACTGTCTCTATTATATTATGGCAGACCACCTAGATCTACTGTCTCTAATATATTATGACAGACCAGATAGATCTACTGCCTCTATTATAATATGACAGACCAGTTAGATCTACTGTCTCTATTATATTATGACAGACCAGCTAGATCTACTGTCTCTATTATATTATGACAGACCAGCTAGATCTACTGCCTCTATTATAATATGACAGACCAGCTAGATCTACTGTCTCTATTATATTATGACAAACCAGCTATATCTACGGTCTCTATTATATTATGACAGACCAGCAGGATATACTGTCTCTATTATATTATCACAGACCAGCTAGATCTACTGTCTCTATTATATTTTGACCGAACAGCTAGATCTACTGTCTCTGTTATATTATGACAGACCAGGTAGATATCCTGTCTCTATTATATTATGACAGACCAGCTAGATCTACTGTCTCTATTCTATTATGACAGACCAGCTAGATCTACTGTCTCTATTATATTTTGACAGACCAGGTAGATCTACTGTCTCTATTATATTATGACAGACCAGCTAGATCTACTGTCTCTATTATATTATGATAGACCAGCTAGATCTACTGTCTCTGTTATATTATGACAGACCAGGTAGATATACTGTCTCTATTATATTATCACAGACCAGCTAGATCTACTGTCTCTATTATATGTTGACAGACCAGCTAGATCTACTGTCTCTATTATATTTTGACAGACCAGCTAGATCTTCTGTCTCTATTATATTATGATAGACCAGCTAGATCTACTGTCTCTATTATATTATGTCAGACCAGCTAGATCTACTGTCTCTATTATATTATGACAGACCAGCTAGATCTACTGTCTCTATTATATTATGACAGACCAGCTAGATCTACTGTCTCTGTCTCTATTATATTATGACAGACCAGCTAGATCTACTGTCTCTATTATAATATGACAAACCAACTAGATCTACTGTCTCTATTATATTTTGACAGACCAGGTAGTTCTACTGTCTCTATTATATTATGACAGACCAGCTAGATCTACTGTCTCTGTTATATTATGACAGACCAGGTAGATCTACTGCCTCAATTATATTATGACAGACCAGCTAGATCTACTGTCTCTATTATATTATGACAGACCAGCTAGATCTACTGTCTCTATTATATTATGACAGACCAGCTAGATCTACTGTCTCTATTATATTATGACAGACCAGGTAGATATACTGTCTCTATTATATTATGACAGACCAGCTAGATCTACTGTCTCTATTATATTATCACAGACCAGCTAGATCTACTGTCTCTATTATATTTTGACAGACCAGCTAGATCTACTGTCTCTATTATATTTTGACAGACCAGCTAGATCTACTGTCTCTATTATATTTTGACATACCAGCTAGATCTACTGCCTCAATTATAATATGACAGACCAGCTAGATCTACTGTCTCTATTACATTATGACAGACCATCAAGATTTACTGTCTCAATTATATTATGACAGACCATCTAGATATACTGTCTCTATTATGTTATGATAGACCAGCTAGATCTACGGTCTCTGTTATATTATGATAGACCAGCTAGATCTACTGTCTCTATTATATTATGACAGACCAGCTAGATCTACTGTCTCTATTATATTATATGACAGACCAGCTAGATCTACTGTCTCTATTATAATATGACAGACCAGCTAGATCTACTGTCTCTATTACATTTTGACAGACCAGCAAGATTTACTGTCTCTATTATATTATGACACACCATCTAGATGTACTGTCTCTATTATGTTATGACAGACCAGCTAGATCTACAGTCTCTATTATATTATGACAGACCAGCTAGATCTACTGTCTCTGTTATATTATGATAGACCAGCAAGATATACTGTCTCTATTATATTATGACAGACCAGCTAGATCTACTGTCTCTATTATATTATGACAGACCAGCTAGATCTACTGTCTCTATTATATTATGACAGACCAGCTAGATCTACTGTCTCTATTATATTATGACATACCAGATAGATCTACTGTCTCTATTATATTATGACAGACCAGCAAGATATACTGTCTCTATTATATTATGACAGACCAGCTAGATCTACTGTCTCTATTATATTATGACAGACCAGCTAGATCTACTGTCTCTATTATATTATGACAGACCAGCTTGATCTACTGTCTCTATTATATTATGACAGACCAGCTAAATCTACTGTCTCTATTATATTATGACAGACCAGCTAGATCTACTGTCTCTATTATATTACGACAGACCAGCTAGATCTACCGTCTCTATTATATTATGACAGACCAGCTAGATCTCCTGTCTCTATTATTTTATGACAGACCAGCTAGATCTACTGTCTCTATTATATTATGACATACCAGATAGATCTACTGTCTCTATTATATTATGACAGACCAGCAAGATATACTGTCTCTATTATATTATGACAGACCAGCTAGATCTACTGTCTCTATTATATTATGACAGACCAGCTAAATCTACTGTCTCTATTATATTATGACAGACCAGCTAGATCTACTGTCTCTATTATATTATGACAGACCAGCTAGATCTACTGTCTCAATTGTATTATGACAGACCAGCTAGATCTACTGCCTCAAGTATAATATGACAGACCAGCTAGATCTACTGTCTCTATTATAATATGACAGACCAGCTAGATCTACCGTCTCTATTATATTATGACAGACCAGCTAGATCTACTGTCTCCATTATATTATGATAGACCAGCTAGATCTACTGCCTCAATTATAATATGACAGACCAGCTAGATCTACTGTCTCTATTATATTATGACAGACCAGCTCAATATACTGTCTCTGTTATATTATGACAGACCAGCTAGATATACTGTCTCTATTATATTATGACAGACCAGCTAGAACTACTGTCTCTATTATATTATCACAGACCAGCTAGATCTACTGTCTCTATTATATTTTGACAGACCAGCTAGATCTACTGTCTCTGTTATATTATAACAGACCAGGTAGATATACTGTCTCTATTATATTATGACAGACCAGCTAGATCTACTGTCTCTATTATATTATCACAGACCAGCTAGATCTACTGCCTCAATTATAATATGACAGCCCAGCGAGATCTACTGTCTCTATTATATTATGGCAGACCACCTAGATCTACTGTCTCTAATATATTATGACAGACCAGATAGATCTACTGCCTCTATTATAATATGACAGACCAGTTAGATCTACTGTCTCTATTATATTATGACAGACCAGCTAGATCTACTGTCTCTATTATATTATGACAGACCAGCTAGATCTACTGCCTCTATTATAATATGACAGACCAGCTAGATCTACTGTCTCTATTATATTATGACAGACCAGCTATATCTACTGTCTCTATTATATTATGACAGACCAGCAGGATATACTGTCTCTATTATATTATCACAGACCAGCTAGATCTACTGTCTCTATTATATTTTGACCGAACAGCTAGATCTACTGTCTCTGTTATATTATGACAGACCAGGTAGATATCCTGTCTCTATTATATTATGACAGACCAGCTAGATCTACTGTCTCTATTCTATTATGACAGACCAGCTAGATCTACTGTCTCTATTATATTTTTTGACAGACCAGGTAGATCTACTGTCTCTATTATATTATGACAGACCAGCTAGATCTACTGTCTCTATTATATTATGATAGACCAGCTAGATCTACTGTCTCTATTATATTATGACAGACCAGGTAGATATACTGTCTCTATTATATTATCACAGACCAGCTAGATCTACTGTCTCTATTATATTTGACAGACCAGCTAGATCTACTGTCTCTATTATATTTTGACAGACCAGCTAGATCTTCTGTCTCTATTATATTATGATAGACCAGCTAGATCTACTGTCTCTATTATATTATGTCAGACCAGCTAGATCTACTGTCTCTATTATATTATGACAGACCAGCTAGATCTACTGTCTCTATTATATTATGACAGACCAGCTAGATCTACTGTCTCTGTCTCTATTATATTATGACAGACCAGCTAGATCTACTGTCTCTATTATAATATGACAAACCAACTAGATCTACTGTCTCTATTATATTTTGACAGACCAGGTAGTTCTACTGTCTCTATTATATTATGACAGACCAGCTAGATCTACTGTCTCTGTTATATTATGACAGACCAGTAGATCTACTGCCTCAATTATATTCAGCTAGATCTACTGTCTCTGTTATATTATCACAGACCAGCTAGATCAACTGTCTCTATTATATTTTGACAGACCAGCTCGATCTACTGTCTCTATTATATTTTGACAGACCAGCTAGATCTACTGTCTCTATTATATTATGATAGACCAGCTAGATTTACTGTGTCTATTATATTATGTCAGACCAGCTAGATCTACTGTCTCTATTATATTATGACAGACCAGCTAGATCTACTGTCTCTATTATATTATGACAGACCAGCTAGATCTACTGTCTCTATTATATTATGACAGACCAGCTAGATCTACTGTCTCTATTATATTATGACAGACCAGCTAGATCTACTGTCTCTATTATATTATGACAGACCAGCTCAATATACTGTCTCTATTATATTATGACAGACCAGCTAGATCTACTGCCTCAATTATAATATGACAGACCAGCTAGATCTACTGTCTCTATTATATTATGACAGACCAGCAAGATATACTGTCTCTATTATATTATGACAGACCAGCTAGATCTACTGTCTCTATTATATTATGATAGACCAGCTAGATCTACTGTCTCTATTATATTATGACAGACCAGCTAGATCTACTGTCTCTATTATATTATGACAGGCCAGCTAGATCTACTGTCTCCATTATATTATGACAGACCAGCTAGATCTAATGCCTCTATTATAATATGACAGACCAGTTAGATCTACAGTCTCTATTATATTATGACAGACCAGCTAAATATACTGTCTCTATTATATTATGTCAGACCAGCTAGATCTACTGTCTCTATTATATTATGACAGACCAGCTAGATCTACTGTCTCTATTATATTTTTACAGACCAGCTAGATCTTCTGTCTCTATTATATTGTGATAGACCAGCTAGATCTACTGTCTCTATTATATTATGACAGACCAGCAAGATATACTGTCTCTATTATATTATGACAAACCAGCTAGATCTACTGTCGCTATTATATTATGACAGACCAGCTCAATATACTGTCTCTATTATATTATGACAGACCAGCTAGATCTACTGTCTCTATTATATTATGATATACCAGCTATATCTACTGTCTCTATTATATTATGATAGACCAGCTAGATTTACTGTGTCTATTATATTATGTCAGACCAGCTAGATCTACTGTCTCTATTATATTATGACAGACCAGCTAGATCTACTGTCTCTATACATTATATGACAGACCAGCTAGATCTACTGTCTCTATGTCTCTATTATATTATGACAGACCAGCTAGATCTACTGCCTCAATTATAATATGACAGACCAGTTAGATCTACTGTCTCTATTATATTATGACAGACCAGCTCAATATACTTCTCTATTATATTATGACAGACCAGCTAGATCTACTGCCTCAATTATAATATGACAGACCAGGTAGATCTACTGTCTCTATTATATTATGACAGACCAGCAAGATATACTGTCTCTATTATATTATGACAGACCAGCTAGATCCACTGTCTCTATTATATTGTGATAGACCAGCTAGATCTACTGTCTCTATTATATTATGACAGACCAGCAAGATATACTGTCTCTATTATATTATGACAAACCAGCTAGATCTACTGTCGCTATTATATTATGATAGACCAGCTAGATCTACTGTCTCTATTATATTATGACAGACCAGCTAGATCTGCTGTCGCTATTATATTATGACAGGCCAGCTAGATCTACTGTCTCCATTATATTATGACAGACCAGCTAGATCTACTGCCTCTATTATAATATGACAGACCAGTTAGATCTACAGTCTCTATTATATTATGACAGACCAGCTCAATATACTGTCTCTATTATATTATGACAGACCAGCTAGATCTACTGTCTCCATTATATTATGATAGACCAGCTAGATCTACTGCCTCAATTATAATATGACAGACCAGCTAGATCTACTGTCTCTATTATATTATGACAGACCAGCTCAATATACTGTCTCTATTATATTATGACAGACCAGCTAGATCTACTGTCTCTATTATATTATGATATACCAGCTATATCTACTGTCTCTATTATATTATGATAGACCAGCTAGATTTACTGTGTCTATTATATTATGTCAGACCAGCTAGATCTACTGTCTCTATTATATTATGACAGACCAGCTAGATCTACTGTCTCTATTACATTATATGACAGACCAGCTAGATCTACTGTCTCTATGTCTCTATTATATTATGACAGACCAGCTAGATCTACTGCCTCTATTATATTATGACAGACCAGCTAGATCTACTGTCTCTATTATATTATGACAGACCAGCTAGATCTACTGTCTCTATTATATTTTTACAGACCAGCTAGATCTTCTGTCTCTATTATATTGTGATAGACCAGCTAGATCTACTGTCTCTATTATATTATGACAGACCAGCAAGATATACTGTCTCTATTATATTATGACAAACCAGCTAGATCTACTGTCGCTATTATATTATGATAGACCAGCTAGATCTACTGTCTCTATTATATTATGACAGACCAGCTAGATCTGCTGTCGCTATTATATTATGACAGGCCAGCTAGATCTACTGTCTCCATTATATTATGACAGACCAGCTAGATCTACTGCCTCTATTATAATATGACAGACCAGTTAGATCTACAGTCTCTATTATATTATGACAGACCAGCTAGATCTACTGTCTCTATTATATTATGACAGACCAGCTAGATCTACTGTCTCTATTATATTATGACAGACCAGCTAGATCTACTGTCTCTATTATATTATGACAGACCAGCTAGATCTACTGTCTCTATTATATTATGACAGACCAGCTAGATATACTGTCGCTATTATATTATGACAGACCAGCTAGATCTACTGTCTCTATTATATTATGACAGACCAGCTAGATCTACTGTCTCTATTATATTATGACAGACCAGCTAGATCTACTGTCTCTATTATATTATGACAGACCAGCTAGATCTACTGTCTCTATTATATTATGACAGACCAGCTAGATCTACTGTCTCTATTATATTATGACAGACCAGCTAGATCTACTGTCTCTATTATATTATGACAGACCAGCTAGATCTACTGTCTCTATTATATTATGACAGACCAGCTAGATCTACTGTCTCTATTATATTATGACAGACCAGCAAGATCTACTGTCTCTATTATATTATGACAGACCAGCTAGATCTACTGTCGCTATTATATTATGATAGACCAGCTAGATCTACTGTCTCTATTATATTATGACAGACCAGCTAGATCTGCTGTCGCTATTATATTATGACAGGCCAGCTAGATCTACTGTCTCTATTATATTTTGACAGACCAGCAAGATATACTGTCTCTATTATATTATGACAGACCAGCTAGATTTACTGCCTCTATTATAATATGACAGACCAGTTAGATCTACTGTCTCTATTATATTATGACAGACCAGCTCAATATACTGTCTCTATTATATTATGACAGACCAGCTAGATCTACTGCCTCAATTATAATATGACAGACCAGGTAGATCTACTGTCTCTATTATATTATGACAGACCAGCAAGATATACTGTCTCTATTATATTATGACAGACCAGCTAGATCCACTGTCGCTATTATATTATGATAGACCAGCTAGATCTACTGTCTCTATTATATTATGACAGACCAGCTAGATCTGCTGTCGCTATTATTTTATGACAGGCCAGCTAGATCTACTGTCTCTATTATATTTTTACAGACCAGCTAGATCTTCTGTCTCTATTATATTATGATAGACCAGCTAGATCTACTGTCTCTATTATATTATGACAGACCAGCAAGATATACTGTCTCTATTATATTATGACAAACCAGCTAGATCTACTGTCGCTATTATATTATGATAGACCAGCTAGATCTACTGTCTCTATTATATTATGACAGACCAGCTAGATCTGCTGTCGCTATTATATTATGACAGGCCAGCTAGATCTACTGTCTCTATTATATTTTGACAGACCAGCTAGATCTACTGTCTCTATTATGTTATGTCAGACCAGCTAGATCTACTGTCTCTATGTCTCTATTATATTATGACAGACCAGGTAGATCTACTGCCTCAATTATAATATGACAGACCAGCTAGATCTACTGTCTCTGTTATATTATCACAGACCAGCTAGATCTACTGTCTCTATTATATTTTGACAGACCAGCTAGATCTACTGTCTCTATTATATTATGACAGACCAGCTAGATCTACTGTCTCTATTATATTTTTACAGACCAGCTAGATCTTCTGTCTCTATTATATTATGATAGACCAGCTAGATCTACTGTCTCTATTATATTATGACAGACCAGCAAGATATACTGTCTCTATTATATTATGACAAACCAGCTAGATCTACTGTCGCTATTATATTATGATAGACCAGCTAGATCTACTGTCTCTATTATATTATGACAGACCAGCTAGATCTGCTGTCGCTATTATATTATGACAGGCCAGCTAGATCTACTGTCTCTATTATATTTTGACAGACCAGCTAGATCTACTGTCTCTATTATGTTATGTCAGACCAGCTAGATCTACTGTCTCTATGTCTCTATTATATTATGACAGACCAGGTAGATCTACTGCCTCAATTATAATATGACAGACCAGCTAGATCTACTGTCTCTATTTTATTATGACAGACCAGCTAGATCTACTGTCTCTATTATGACAGACCAGCTAGATCTACTGTCTCTATTATATTATGACAGACCAGCTAGATCTACTGTCGCTATTATATTATGATAGACCAGCTAGATCTACTGTCTCTATTATATTATGACAGACCAGCTAGATCTGCTGTCGCTATTATATTATGACAGGCCAGCTAGATCTACTGTCTCCATTATATTATGACAGACCAGCTAGATCTAATGCCTCTATTATAATATGACAGACCAGTTAGATCTACAGTCTCTATTATATTATGACAGACCAGGTAGATATACTGTCTCTATTATATTATGACAGACCAGCTAGAACTACTGTCTCTATTATATTATCACAGACCAGCTAGATCTACTGTCTCTATTATATTATGACAGACCAGCTATATCTACTGTCTCTATTATATTATCACAGACCAGCTAGATCTACTGCCTCAATTATAATATGACAGCCCAGCGAGATCTACTGTCTCTATTATATTTTGACAGACCAGCTAGATCTACTGTCTCTATTATATTATGATAGACCAGCTAGATCTACTGTCTCTATTATATTATGACAGACCAGCTAGATCTACTGTCTCTATTATATTATGACAGACCAGCTAGATCTACTGTCTCTATTATATTATGACAGACCAGCTAGATCTACTGTCTCTATTATATTATGACAGACCAGCTAGATCTACTGTCTCTATTATATTATCACAGACCAGCTAGATCTACTGTCTCTATTATATTTTGAAAGACCAGCTAGATCTACTGTCTCTATTATATTTTGACAGACCAGCTAGATCTACTGTCTCTATTATATTATGATAGACCAGCTAGATCTACTGTCTCTATTATATTATGACAGACCAGCTCAATATACTGTCTCTATTATATTATGACAGACCAGCTAGATCTACTGTCTCTATTATATTATGATATACCAGCTATATCTACTGTCTCTATTATATTATGATAGACCAGCTAGATTTACTGTGTCTATTATATTATGTCAGACCAGCTAGATCTACTGTCTCTATTATATTATGACAGACCAGCTAGATCTACTGTCTCTATTACATTATATGACAGACCAGCTAGATCTACTGTCTCTATGTCTCTATTATATTATGACAGACCAGCTAGATCTACTGCCTCTATTATAATATGACAGACCAGTTAGATCTACTGTCTCTATTATATTATGACAGACCAGCTCAATATACTGTCTCTATTATATTATGACAGACCAGCTAGATCTACTGTCTCCATTATATTATGATAGACCAGCTAGATCTACTGCCTCAATTATAATATGACAGACCAGCTAGATCTACTGTCTCTATTATATTATGACAGACCAGCTCAATATACTGTCTCTATTATATTATGACAGACCAGCTAGATCTACTGTCTCTATTATATTATGATATACCAGCTATAGCTACTGTCTCTATTATATTATGATAGACCAGCTAGATTTACTGTGTCTATTATATTATGTCAGACCAGCTAGATCTACTGTCTCTATTATATTATGACAGACCAGCTAGATCTACTGTCTCTATTACATTATATGACAGACCAGCTAGATCTACTGTCTCTATGTCTCTATTATATTATGACAGACCAGCTAGATCTACTGCCTCTATTATAATATGACAGACCAGTTAGATCTACTGTCTCTATTATATTATGACAGACCAGCTCAATATACTGTCTCTATTATATTATGACAGACCAGCTAGATCTACTGTCTCTATTATATTATGACAGACCAGCTAGATCTACTGTCTCTATTATATTATGACAGACCAGCAAGATATACTGTCTCTATTATATTATGACAGACCAGCTAGATCCACTGTCGCTATTATATTATGATAGACCAGCTAGATCTACTGTCTCTATTATATTATGACAGACCAGCTAGATCTGCTGTCGCTATTATTTTATGACAGGCCAGCTAGATCTACTGTCTCTATTATATTTTTACAGACCAGCTAGATCTTCTGTCTCTATTATATTATGATAGACCAGCTAGATCTACTGTCTCTATTATATTATGACAGACCAGCTAGATCTACTGTCTCTATTATATTATGACAGACCAGCTAGATCTACTGTCTCTATTACATTATATGACAGACCAGCTAGATCTACTGTCTCTATGTCTCTATTATATTATGACAGACCAGCTAGATCTACTGCCTCTATTATAATATGACAGACCAGTTAGATCTACTGTCTCTATTATATTATGACAGACCAGCTCAATATACTGTCTCTATTATATTATGACAGACCAGCTAGATCTACTGCCTCAATTATAATATGACAGACCAGGTAGATCTACTGTCTCTATTATATTATGACAGACCAGCAAGATATACTGTCTCTATTATATTATGACAGACCAGCTAGATCCACTGTCGCTATTATATTATGATAGACCAGCTAGATCTACTGTCTCTATTATATTATGACAGACCAGCTAGATCTGCTGTCGCTATTATTTTATGACAGGCCAGCTAGATCTACTGTCTCTATTATATTTTTACAGACCAGCTAGATCTTCTGTCTCTATTATATTATGATAGACCAGCTAGATCTACTGTCTCTATTATATTATGACAGACCAGCAAGATATACTGTCTCTATTATATTATGACAAACCAGCTAGATCTACTGTCGCTATTATATTATGATAGACCAGCTAGATCTACTGTCTCTATTATATTATGACAGACCAGCTAGATCTGCTGTCGCTATTATATTATGACAGGCCAGCTAGATCTACTGTCTCTATTATATTTTGACAGACCAGCTAGATCTACTGTCTCTATTATGTTATGTCAGACCAGCTAGATCTACTGTCTCTATGTCTCTATTATATTATGACAGACCAGGTAGATCTACTGCCTCAATTATAATATGACAGACCAGCTAGATCTACTGTCTCTGTTATATTATCACAGACCAGCTAGATCTACTGTCTCTATTATATTTTGACAGACCAGCTAGATCTCCTGTCTCTATTATATTATGACAGGCCAGCTAGATCTACTGTCTCTATTATATTTTTACAGACCAGCTAGATCTTCTGTCTCTATTATATTATGATAGACCAGCTAGATCTACTGTCTCTATTATATTATGACAGACCAGCAAGATATACTGTCTCTATTATATTATGACAAACCAGCTAGATCTACTGTCGCTATTATATTATGATAGACCAGCTAGATCTACTGTCTCTATTATATTATGACAGACCAGCTAGATCTGCTGTCGCTATTATATTATGACAGGCCAGCTAGATCTACTGTCTCTATTATATTTTGACAGACCAGCTAGATCTACTGTCTCTATTATGTTATGTCAGACCAGCTAGATCTACTGTCTCTATGTCTCTATTATATTATGACAGACCAGGTAGATCTACTGCCTCAATTATAATATGACAGACCAGCTAGATCTACTGTCTCTATTTTATTATGACAGACCAGCTAGATCTACTGTCTCTATTATGACAGACCAGCTAGATCTACTGTCTCTATGTCTCTATTATATTATGACAGACCAGCTAGATCTACTGTCGCTATTATATTATGATAGACCAGCTAGATCTACTGTCTCTATTATATTATGACAGACCAGCTAGATCTGCTGTCGCTATTATATTATGACAGGCCAGCTAGATCTACTGTCTCCATTATATTATGACAGACCAGCTAGATCTAATGCCTCTATTATAATATGACAGACCAGTTAGATCTACAGTCTCTATTATATTATGACAGACCAGGTAGATATACTGTCTCTATTATATTATGACAGACCAGCTAGAACTACTGTCTCTATTATATTATCACAGACCAGCTAGATCTACTGTCTCTATTATATTATGACAGACCAGCTATATCTACTGTCTCTATTATATTATCACAGACCAGCTAGATCTACTGCCTCAATTATAATATGACAGCCCAGCGAGATCTACTGTCTCTATTATATTTTGACAGACCAGCTAGATCTACTGTCTCTATTATATTATGATAGACCAGCTAGATCTACTGTCTCTGTTATATTATGACAGACCAGGTAGATATACTGTCTCTATTATATTATCACAGACCAGCTAGATCTACTGTCTCTATTATATTTTGACAGACCAGCTAGATCTACTGTCTCTATTATATTTTGACAGACCAGCTAGATCTTCTGTCTCTATTATATTATGATAGACCAGCTAGATCTACTGTCTCTATTATATTATGACAGACCAGCTAGATCTACTGTCTCTATTATATTATGACAGACCAGGTAGATCTACTGTCTCTATTATATTATGACAGACCAGCTAGATCTACTGTCTCTATTATATTATGACAGACCAGCTAGATCTACTGTCTCTATTATATTTTGACAGACCAGCTAGATCTACTGTCTCTATTATATTATGATAGACCAGCTAGATCTACTGTCTCTATTATATTATGACAGACCAGCTCAATATACTGTCTCTATTATATTATGACAGACCAGCTAGATCTACTGTCTCTATTATATTATGATATACCAGCTATATCTACTGTCTCTATTATATTATGATAGACCAGCTAGATTTACTGTGTCTATTATATTATGTCAGACCAGCTAGATCTACTGTCTCTATTATATTATGACAGACCAGCTAGATCTACTGTCTCTATTACATTATATGACAGACCAGCTAGATCTACTGTCTCTATGTCTCTATTATATTATGACAGACCAGCTAGATCTACTGCCTCTATTATAATATGACAGACCAGTTAGATCTACTGTCTCTATTATATTATGACAGACCAGCTCAATATACTGTCTCTATTATATTATGACAGACCAGCTAGATCTACTGCCTCAATTATAATATGACAGACCAGGTAGATCTACTGTCTCTATTATATTATGACAGACCAGCAAGATATACTGTCTCTATTTATATTATGACAGACCAGCTAGATCCACTGTCGCTATTATATTATGATACACCAGCTAGATCTACTGTCTCCATTATATTATGACAGACCAGCTAGATCTACTGCCTCTATTATAATATGACAGACCAGTTAGATCTACAGTCTCTATTATATTATGACAGACCAGCTCAATATACTGTCTCTATTATATTATGACAGACCAGCTAGATCTACTGTCTCCATTATATTATGATAGACCAGCTAGATCTACTGCCTCAATTATAATATGACAGACCAGCTAGATCTACTGTCTCTATTATATTATGACAGACCAGCTCAATATACTGTCTATATTATATTATGACAGACCAGCTAGATCTACTGTCTCTATTATATTATGATAGACCAGCTAGATCTACTGTCTCTATTATATTATGACAGACCAGCAGGATATACTGTCTCTATTATATTATCAAAGACCAGCTAGATCTACTGTCTCTATTATATTTTGACAGAACAGCTAGATCTACTGTCTCTGTTATATTATGACAGACCAGGTAGATATACTGTCTCTATTATATTATGACAGACCAGCTAGAACTACTGTCTCTATTATATTATCACAGACCAGCTAGATCTACTGTCTCTATTATATTATGACAGACCAGCTAGATCTACTGTCTCTATTATATTATCACAGACCAGCTAGATCTACTGCCTCAATTATAATATGACAGCCCAGCGAGATCTACTGTCTCTATTATATTATGGCAGACCACCTAGATCTACTGTCTCTAATATATTATGACCGAACAGCTAGATCTACTGTCTCTATTATATTATGATAGACCAGCTAGATCTACTGTCTCTGTTATATTATGACAGACCAGGTAGATATACTTTCTCTATTATATTATGACAGACCAGCTAGATCTACTGTCTCTATTATATTATCACAGACCAGCTACATCTACTGTATCTATTATATTATCACAGACCAGCTAGATCTACTGTCTCTATTATATTTTGACAGACCAGCTAGATCTACTGTCTCTATTATATTTTGACAGACCAGCTAGATCTTCTGTCTCTATTATATTATGATAGACCAGCTAGATCTACTGTCTCTATTATATTATGTCAGACCAGCTAGATCTACTGTCTCTATTATATTATGACAGACCAGCTAGATCTACTGTCTCTATTATATTATGACAGACCAGCTAGATCTACTGTCTCTATGTCTCTATTATATTATGACAGACCAGCTAGATCTACTGTCTCTATTATAATATGACAAACCAACTAGATCTACTGTCTCTATTATATTTTGACAGACCAGGTAGTTCTACTTTATATTATCACAGACCAGCTAGATCTACTGTCTCTATTATATTTTGACAGACCAGCTAGATCTACTGTCTCTATTATATTTATGACAGACCAGCTAGATCTACTGTCTCTATTATATTATGACAGACCAGCTAGATCTACTGTCTCTATTATATTATGACAGACCAGCTAGATCTACTGTCTCTATTATATTATGACAGACCAGCTAGATCTACTGTCTCTATTATATTATGACAGACCAGCTAGATCTACTGTCTCTATTATATTATGACAGACCAGCTAGATCTACTGTCTCTATTATATTATGACAGACCAGCTAGATCTACTGTCTCTATTATATTATGACAGACCAGCTAGATCTACTGTCTCTATTATATTATGACAGACCAGCTAGATCTACTGTCTCTATTATATTATGACAGACCAGCTAGATCTACTGTCTCTATTATATTATGACAGACCAGCTAGATCTACTGTCTCTATTATATTATGACAGACCAGCTAGATCTACTGTCTCTATTATATTATGACAGACCAGCTAGATCTACTGTCTCTATTATATTATGACAGACCAGCTAGATCTACTGTCTCTATTATATTATGACAGACCAGCTAGATCTACTGTCTCTATTATATTATGACAGACCAGCTAGATCTACTGTCTCTATTATATTATGACAGACCAGCTAGATCTACTGTCTCTATTATATTATGACAGACCAGCTAGATCTACTGTCTCTATTATATTATGACAGACCAGCTAGATCTACTGTCTCTATTATATTATGACAGACCAGCTAGATCTACTGTCTCTATTATATTATGACAGACCAGCTAGATCTACTGTCTCTATTATATTATGACAGACCAGCTAGATCTACTGTCTCTATTATATTATGACAGACCAGCTAGATCTACTGTCTCTATTATATTATGACAGACCAGCTAGATCTACTGTCTCTATTATATTATGACAGACCAGCTAGATCTACTGTCTCTATTATATTATGACAGACCAGCTAGATCTACTGTCTCTATTATATTATGACAGACCAGCTAGATCTACTGTCTCTATTATATTATGACAGACCAGCTAGATCTACTGTCTCTATTATATTATGACAGACCAGCTAGATCTACTGTCTCTATTATATTATGACAGACCAGCTAGATCTACTGTCTCTATTATATTATGACAGACCAGCTAGATCTACTGTCTCTATTATATTATGACAGACCAGCTAGATCTACTGTCTCTATTATATTATGACAGACCAGCTAGATCTACTGTCTCTATTATATTATGACAGACCAGCTAGATCTACTGTCTCTATTATATTATGACAGACCAGCTAGATCTACTGTCTCTATTATATTATGACAGACCAGCTAGATCTACTGTCTCTATTATATTATGACAGACCAGCTAGATCTACTGTCTCTATTATATTATGACAGACCAGCTAGATCTACTGTCTCTATTATATTATGACAGACCAGCTAGATCTACTGTCTCTATTATATTATGACAGACCAGCTAGATCTACTGTCTCTATTATATTATGACAGACCAGCTAGATCTACTGTCTCTATTATATTATGACAGACCAGCTAGATCTACTGTCTCTATTATATTATGACAGACCAGCTAGATCTACTGTCTCTATTATATTTATGACAGACCAGCTAGATCTACTGTCTCTATTATATTATGACAGACCAGCTAGATCTACTGTCTCTATTATATTATGACAGACCAGCTAGATCTACTGTCTCTATTATATTATGACAGACCAGCTAGATCTACTGTCTCTATTATATTATGACAGACCAGCTAGATCTACTGTCTCTATTATATTATGACAGACCAGCTAGATCTACTGTCTCTATTATATTATGACAGACCAGCTAGATCTACTGTCTCTATTATATTATGACAGACCAGCTAGATCTACTGTCTCTATTATATTATGACAGACCAGCTAGATCTACTGTCTCTATTATATTATGACAGACCAGCTAGATCTACTGTCTCTATTATATTATGACAGACCAGCTAGATCTACTGTCTCTATTATATTATGACAGACCAGCTAGATCTACTGTCTCTATTATATTATGACAGACCAGCTAGATCTACTGTCTCTATTATATTATGACAGACCAGCTAGATCTACTGTCTCTATTATATTATGACAGACCAGCTAGATCTACTGTCTCTATTATATTATGACAGACCAGCTAGATCTACTGTCTCTATTATATTATGACAGACCAGCTAGATCTACTGTCTCTATTATATTATGACAGACCAGCTAGATCTACTGTCTCTATTATATTATGACAGACCAGCTAGATCTACTGTCTCTATTATATTATGACAGACCAGCTAGATCTACTGTCTCTATTATATTATGACAGACCAGCTAGATCTACTGTCTCTATTATATTATGACAGACCAGCTAGATCTACTGTCTCTATTATATTATGACAGACCAGCTAGATCTACTGTCTCTATTATATTATGACAGACCAGCTAGATCTACTGTCTCTATTATATTATGACAGACCAGCTAGATCTACTGTCTCTATTATATTATGACAGACCAGCTAGATCTACTGTCTCTATTATATTATGACAGACCAGCTAGATCTACTGTCTCTATTATATTATGACAGACCAGCTAGATCTACTGTCTCTATTATATTATGACAGACCAGCTAGATCTACTGTCTCTATTATATTATGACAGACCAGCTAGATCTACTGTCTCTATTATATTATGACAGACCAGCTAGATCTACTGTCTCTATTATATTATGACAGACCAGCTAGATCTACTGTCTCTATTATATTATGACAGACCAGCTAGATCTACTGTCTCTATTATATTATGACAGACCAGCTAGATCTACTGTCTCTATTATATTATGACAGACCAGCTAGATCTACTGTCTCTATTATATTATGACAGACCAGCTAGATCTACTGTCTCTATTATATTATGACAGACCAGCTAGATCTACTGTCTCTATTATATTATGACAGACCAGCTAGATCTACTGTCTCTATTATATTATGACAGACCAGCTAGATCTACTGTCTCTATTATATTATGACAGACCAGCTAGATCTACTGTCTCTATTATATTATGACAGACCAGCTAGATCTACTGTCTCTATTATATTATGACAGACCAGCTAGATCTACTGTCTCTATTATATTATGACAGACCAGCTAGATCTACTGTCTCTATTATATTATGACAGACCAGCTAGATCTACTGTCTCTATTATATTATGACAGACCAGCTAGATCTACTGTCTCTATTATATTATGACAGACCAGCTAGATCTACTGTCTCTATTATATTATGACAGACCAGCTAGATCTACTGTCTCTATTATATTATGACAGACCAGCTAGATCTACTGTCTCTATTATATTATGACAGACCAGCTAGATCTACTGTCTCTATTATATTATGACAGACCAGCTAGATCTACTGTCTCTATTATATTATGACAGACCAGCTAGATCTACTGTCTCTATTATATTATGACAGACCAGCTAGATCTACTGTCTCTATTATATTATGACAGACCAGCTAGATCTACTGTCTCTATTATATTATGACAGACCAGCTAGATCTACTGTCTCTATTATATTATGACAGACCAGCTAGATCTACTGTCTCTATTATATTATGACAGACCAGCTAGATCTACTGTCTCTATTATATTATGACAGACCAGCTAGATCTACTGTCTCTATTATATTATGACAGACCAGCTAGATCTACTGTCTCTATTATATTATGACAGACCAGCTAGATCTACTGTCTCTATTATATTATGACAGACCAGCTAGATCTACTGTCTCTATTATATTATGACAGACCAGCTAGATCTACTGTCTCTATTATATTATGACAGACCAGCTAGATCTACTGTCTCTATTATATTATGACAGACCAGCTAGATCTACTGTCTCTATTATATTATGACAGACCAGCTAGATCTACTGTCTCTATTATATTATGACAGACCAGCTAGATCTACTGTCTCTATTATATTATGACAGACCAGCTAGATCTACTGTCTCTATTATATTATGACAGACCAGCTAGATCTACTGTCTCTATTATATTATGACAGACCAGCTAGATCTACTGTCTCTATTATATTATGACAGACCAGCTAGATCTACTGTCTCTATTATATTATGACAGACCAGCTAGATCTACTGTCTCTATTATATTATGACAGACCAGCTAGATCTACTGCCTCTATTATATTATGACAGACCAGCTAGATCTACTGTCTCTATTATATTATGACAGACCAGCTCAGATCTACTGTCTCTATTATATTATGACAGACCAGCTAGATCTACTGTCTCTATTATATTATGACAGACCAGCTAGATCTACTGTCTCTATTATATTATGACAGACCAGCTAGATCTACTGTCTCTATTATATTATGACAGACCAGCTAGATCTACTGTCTCTATTATATTATGACAGACCAGCTAGATCTACTGTCTCTATTATATTATGACAGACCAGCTAGATCTACTGTCTCTATTATATTATGACAGACCAGCTAGATCTACTGTCTCTATTATATTATGACAGACCAGCTAGATCTACTGTCTCTATTATATTATGACAGACCAGCTAGATCTACTGTCTCTATTATATTATGACAGACCAGCTAGATCTACTGTCTCTATTATATTATGACAGACCAGCTAGATCTACTGTCTCTATTATATTATGACAGACCAGCTAGATCTACTGTCTCTATTATATTATGACAGACCAGCTAGATCTACTGTCTCTATTATATTATGACAGACCAGCTAGATCTACTGTCTCTATTATATTATGACAGACCAGCTAGATCTACTGTCTCTATTATATTATGACAGACCAGCTAGATCTACTGTCTCTATTATATTATGACAGACCAGCTAGATCTACTGTCTCTATTATATTATGACAGACCAGCTAGATCTACTGTCTCTTTTATATTATGACAGACCAGGTATATACTGTCTCAGTATATTATATTATGACAGACCAGCTAGGTAAATCTAATGTGTTTCATTAGAGATATTATGACAGACCAGCTAGATCTACTGTCTCTATTCTATTATGACAGGACCAGCTGTGATCTACTGTCTCTATTATATTTTGACAGACCAGGTAGATCTACTGTCTCTTATTATATTATGACAGACCAGCCAGATCTACTGTCTCTATTATATTATGACAGGCCAGTTAGATCTACTGTCTTTTTATAGTATGACAGACCAGCTAGATATACTGTTTCATCTCTTATTATGGATGACAGATCAGCTAGATCTACTGTCTCTATTATATTATGACAGACCAGCTAGATCTACTATGTCTCTATTATATCATGACAGACCAGCTAGATCTACTGTCTCTATTATAATATGACAGACCAGGTAGATCCTACTGTCTCTATCTATTATGTCATGACAGACCAGCTAGATCTAATGCCTCTATTATAATATGACAGACCAGTTAGATCTACAGTCTCTATTATATTATGACAGACCAGCTCAATATACTGTCTCTATTATATTATGACAGACCAGCTAGATCTACTGTCTCTATTATATTTTGACAGACCAGCTAGATCTACTGTCTCTATTATATTTTTACAGACCAGCTAGATCTTCTGTCTCTATTATATTATGATAGACCAGCTAGATCTACTGTCTCTATTATATTATGTCAGACCAGCTAGATCTACTGTCTCTATTATATTATGACAGACCAGCAAGATATACTGTCTCTATTATATTATGACAAACCAGCTAGATCTACTGTCGCTATTATATTATGATAGACCAGCTAGATCTACTGTCTCTATTATATTATGACAGACCAGCTAGATCTGCTGTCGCTATTATATTATGACAGGCCAGCTAGATCTACTGTCTCCATTATATTATGACAGACCAGCTAGATCTACTGCCTCTATTATAATATGACAGACCAGTTAGATCTACAGTCTCTATTATATTATGACAGACCAGCTCAATATACTGTCTCTATTATATTATGACAGACCAGCTAGATCTACTGTCTCCATTATATTATGATAGACCAGCTAGATCTACTGCCTCAATTATAATATGACAGACCAGCTAGATCTACTGTCTCTATTATATTATGACAGACCAGCTCAATATACTGTCTCTATTATATTATGACAGACCAGCTAGATCTACTGTCTCTATTATATTATGATAGACCAGCTAGATCTACTGTCTCTATTATATTATGACAGACCAGCTAGATCTACTGTCTCCATTATATTATCACAGACCAGCTAGATCTACTGTCTCTATTATATTTTGACAGACCAGCTAGATCTACTGTCTCTGTTATATTATAACAGACCAGGTAGATATACTGTCTCTATTATATTATGACAGACCAGCTAGATCTACTGTCTCTATTATATTATCACAGACCAGCTAGATCTACTGCCTCTATTATAATATGACAGCCCAGCGAGATCTACTGTCTCCATTATATTATGGCAGACCACCTAGATCTACTGTCTCTAATATATTATGACAGACCAGATAGATCTACTGCCATTATATTATGACAGACCAGCTAGATCTACTGTCTCTATTATATTATGACAGACCAGCTAGATCTACTGTCTCTATTATATTTTGACAGACCAGCTAGATCTACTGTCTCTATTATATTATGACAGACCAGCTACATCTACTGTCTCTATTATATTATGACAGACAACAGGATCTAGATCTACTGTCTCTATTATATTATGACAAACCAGCTAGATCTACTGTCTCTATTATATTTTGACAGACCAGGTAGTTCTACTGTCTCAATTATATTATGACAGACCAGCTAGATCTACTGTCTCTATTATATTATGACAGACCAGCTAGATCTACTGTCTCTATTATATTATGACAGACCAGCTAGATCTACTGTCTCTATTATATTATGACAGACCAGGTAGATCTACTGTCTCTATTATATTATGACAGACCAGCTAGATCTACTGTCTCTGTTATATTATGACAGACCAGGTAGATCTACTGTCTATATTATATTATGACAGACCAGCAAGATCTACTGTCTCTATTATATTATGACAAACCAGCTAGATCTACTTTCTCTATTATATTTTGACAGACCAGGTAGATCTACTGTCTCTATTATATTATGACAGACCAGCTAGATCTACTGTCTCTGTTATATTATGACAGACCAGGTAGATATACTGTCTCTATTATATTATGACAGACCAGCTAGATCTACTGTCTCTATTATATTTTGACAGACCAGCTAGATCTACTGTCTCTATTATATTTTGACAGACCAGCTAGATCTACTGTCTCTATTATATTATGACAGACCAGCTAGATCTACTGTCTCTATTATATTATGACAGACCAGCTAGATCTACTGTCTCTATTATATTATGACAGACCAGGTAGATATACTGTCTCTATTATATTATGACAGACCAGCTAGATCTACTGTCTCTATTATATTATGACAGACCTGTTCGATCTACTGTCTCTATTATATTATGACAGACCAGCTTGTTCTACTGTCTCTATTATATTATGACAGACTAGCTAGATCTACTGTCTCTATTATAATATGACAGACCAGCTAGATCTACTGTCTCTATTATATTATGACAGACCAGCAAGATCTACTGTCTCTATTATATTATGACAGACCAGCTAGATCTACTGTCTCTATTATATTATGACAGACCAGCTCAATCTACTGTCTCCATTATATTATGACAGACCAGCTAGATCTAATGCCTCTATTATAATATGACAGACCAGTTAGATCTAATGTCTCTATTATATTATGACAGACCAGCTAATATACTGTCTCTATTATATTATGACAGACCAGCTAGATCTACTGTCTCTATTATATTTTGACAGACCAGCTAGATCTACTGTCTCTATTATATTTTTACAGACCAGCTAGATCTTCTGTCTCTATTATATTATGTCAGACCAGCTAGATCTACTGTCTCTATTATATTATGACAGACCAGCTAGATCTACTGTCTCTATGTCTCTATTATATTATGACAGACCAGCAAGATATACTGTCTCTATTATATTATGACAAACCAGCTAGATCTACTGTCGCTATTATATTATGATAGACCAGCTAGATCTACTGTCTCTATTATATTATGACAGACCAGCTAGATCTGCTGTCTCTATTATATTATGACAGACAGCTATTATATTATGACAGGCCAGCTAGATCTACTGTCTCCATTATATTATGACAGACCAGCTAGATCTACTGCCTCTATTATAATATGACAGACCAGTTAGATCTACTGTCTCTATTATATTATGACAGACCAGCTCAATATACTGTCTCTATTATATTATGACAGACCAGCTAGATCTACTGTCTCCATTATATATGACAGATAGACCAGCTGACAGATCTACTGCCTCAATTATAATATGACAGACCAGCTAGATCTACTGTCTCTATTATATTATGACAGACCAGCTAGATCTACTGTCTCTATTATATTATGACAGACCAGCTATATCTACTGTCTCTATTATATTATGACAGACCAGCAGGATATACTGTCTCTATTATATTATCACAGACCAGGTAGATATACTGTCTCCATTATATTATGACAGACCAGCTAGAACTACTGTCTCTATTATATTATCACAGACCAGCTAGATCTACTGTCTCTGTTATATTATAACAGACCAGGTAGATATACTGTCTCTATTATATTATGACAGACCAGCTAGATCTACTGTCTCTGTTATATTATCACAGACCAGCTAGATCTACTGCCTCAATTATAATATGACAGCCCAGCTAGATCTACTGTCTCTATTATATTATGGCAGACCACCTAGATCTACTGTCTCTAATATATTATGACAGACCAGATAGATCTACTGCCTCTATTATAATATGACAGACCAGTTAGATCTACTGTCTCTATTATATTATGACAGACCAGCTAGATCTACTGTCTCTATTATATTATGACAGACCAGCTAGATCTACTGCCTCTATTATAATATGACGGACCAGCTAGATCTACTGTCTCTATTATATTATGACAGACCAGCTATATCTACTGTCTCTATTATATTATGACAGACCAGCAGGATATACTGTCTCTATTATATTATCACAGACCAGCTAGATCTAGTGTCTCTATTATATTTTGACCGAACAGCTAGATCTACTGTCTCTGTTATATTATGACAGACCAGGTAGATATCCTGTCTCTATTATGACACCACTGTTCCTGTCACAGACCAGTTAGTCTACTGTCTCTATTATAATAGAGAAACTGTTGTATTATATTATGACAGACCAGTTAGATCTACGTCTCTACATAGTTGAGGATAGACCAGCAGATCTACCGCCTCACTATTATATGACAAACCAGCTAGATCACCGTCTCTGGCTATATTAGAACAGTTGTATCTACTGACTTATTATAATATGACAGACCAGCTAGACTACTGTCTCTATTATATTACGACAGTAATGTTCTGTTAGTATTTATGACAGACCAGCAGGATATACTGCTCTCTTATATTATGACAGACCAGCTAGATCTACTGTCTCTATTATATTATGACAGACCAGCTAGATCTACTGTCTCTATTATATTATGACAGACCAGCTAGATCTACTGTCTCTATTATATTATGACAGACCAGCTAGATCTACTGTCTCTATTATATTATGACAGACCAGCTAGATCTACTGTCTCTATTATATTATGACAGACCAGCTAGATCTACTGTCTCTATTATATTATGACAGACCAGCTAGATCTACTGTCTCTATTATATTATGACAGACCAGCTAGATCTACTGTCTCTATTATATTATGACAGACCAGCTAGATCTACTGTCTCTATTATATTATGACAGACCAGCTAGATCTACTGTCTCTATTATATTATGACAGACCAGGTAGATCTACTGTCTCTATTATATTATGACAGACCAGCTAGATCTACTGTCTCTATTATATTTATGACAGACCAGCTAGATCTACTGTCTCTATTATATTTTGACAGACCAGCTAGATCTACTGTCTCTATTATATTATGACAGACCAGCTAGATCTACTGTCTCTATTATATTATGACAGACCAGCTAGATCTACTGTCTCTATTATATTATGACAGACCAGCTAGATCTACTGTCTCTATTATATTATATGACAGACCAGCTAGATCTACTGTCTCTATTATATTATGACAGACCAGCTAGATCTACTGTCTCTATTATATTATGACAGACCAGCTAGATCTACTGTCTCTATTATATTATGACAGACCAGCTAGATATACTGTCTCTATTATATTATGACAGACCAGCTAGATCTACTGTCTCTATTATATTATGACAGACCAGCTAGATCTACTGTCTCTATTATATTATGACAGACCAGCTAGATCTACTGTCTCTATTATATTATGACAGACCAGCTAGATCTACTGTCTCTATTATATTATGACAGACCAGCTAGATCTACTGTCTCTATTATATTATGACAGACCAGCTAGATCTACTGTCTCTATTATATTATGACAGACCAGCTAGATCTACTGTCTCTATTATATTATGACAGACCAGCTAGATCTACTGTCTCTATTATATTATGACAGACCAGCTAGATCTACTGTCTCTATTATATTATGACAGACCAGCTAGATCTACTGTCTCTATTATATTATGACAGACCAGCTAGATCTACTGTCTCTATTATATTATGACAGACCAGCTAGATCTACTGTCTCTATTATATTATGACAGACCAGCTAGATCTACTGTCTCTATTATATTATGACAGACCAGCTAGATATACTGTCTCTATTATATTATGACAGACCAGCTAGATCTACTGTCTCTATTATATTATCACAGACCAGCTAGATCTACTGTCTCTATTATATTTTGACAGACCAGCTAGATCTACTGTCTCTATTATATTTTGACAGACCAGCTAGATCTACTGTCTCTATTATATTATGACAGACCAGCTAGATCTACTGTCTCTATTATATTATGACAGACCAGCTAGATCTACTGTCTCTATTATATTATGACAGACCAGCTAGATCTACTGTCTCTATTATATTATGACAGACCAGCTAGATCTACTGTCTCTATGTCTCTATTATATTATGACAGACCAGCTAGATCTACTGTCTCTATTATAATATGACAGACCAGCTAGATCTATTGTCTCTATTATATTTATGACAGACCAGCTAGATCTACTGTCTCTATTATATTATGACAGACCAGCTAGATCTACTGTCTCTATTATATTATGACAGACCAGCTAGATCTACTGTCTCTATTATATTATGACAGACCAGCTAGATCTACTGTCTCTATTATATTATGACAGACCAGCTAGATCTACTGTCTCTATTATATTATGACAGACCAGCTAGATCTACTGTCTCTATTATATTATGACAGACCAGCTAGATCTACTGTCTCTATTATATTATGACAGACCAGCTAGATCTACTGTCTCTATTATTATATTATGACAGACCAGCTAGATCTACTGTCTCTATTATATTATGACAGACCAGCTAGATCTACTGTCTCTATTATATTTATGACAGACCAGCTAGATCTACTGTCTCTATTATATTATGACAGACCAGCTAGATCTACTGTCTCTATTATATTATGACAGACCAGCTAGATCTACTGTCTCTATTATATTATGACAGACCAGCTAGATCTACTGTCTCTATTATATTATGACAGACCAGCTAGATCTACTGTCTCTATTATATTATGACAGACCAGCTAGATCTACTGTCTCTATTATAATATGACAGACCAGCAAGATCTACTGTCTCTATTATATTATGACAGACCAGCTAGATCTACTGTCTCTATTATAATATGACAGACAAGCTAGATCTGCTGTGTCTATTATATTATGACAGACCAGCTAGATCTACCGTCTCTACTGTTATATGACAGACCAGCTAGATCTACTGTCTCTATGTCTCTATTATATTATGACATACCATCTAGATGTACTGTCTCTATTATAATATGACAGACCAGCTAGATCTGCTGTGTCTATTATATTATGACAGACCAGCTAGATCTACTGTGTCTATTATATTATGACAGACCAGCTAGATCTACTGTCTCTGTCTCTATTATATTATGATAGACCAGCTAGACCTACTGTCTCTATTATAATATGACAGACCAGCTAGATCTACTGTCTCTATTATATTATGACAGACCAGCTAGATCTACTGTCTCTATTATAATATGACAGACCAGCTCAATATACTGTCTATATGATATTATGACAGACCAGCTAGATCTACTGTCTCAATTATATTATGACAGACCAGCTAGATCTACTGTCTCTATTATATTATGACAGACCAGCTAAATCTACTGTCTCTATTATATTATGACAGACCAGCTAGATCTACTGTCTCCATTATATTATGACAGACCAGCTAGATCTACTGCCTCTATTATAATATGACAGACCAGCTAGATCTACTGTCTCTATTATATTATGACAGACCAGCTATATCTACTGTCTCTATTATATTAAGACAGACCAGCAGGATATACTGTCTCTATTATATTATCACAGACCAGTTAGATCTACTGTCTCTATTATATTTTGACAGAACAGCTAGATCTACTGTCTCTGTTATATTATGACAGACCAGGTAGATATACTGTCTCTATTATATTATGACAGACCAGCTAGAACTACTGTCTCTATTATATTATCACAGACCAGTTAGATCTAATTGTCTCTGTTTTATTATAACAGACCAGGTAGATATACTGTCTCTATTATATTATGACAGACCAGCTAGATCTACTGTCTCTATTATATTATGACAGACCAGCTAGATCTACTGTCTCTATTATATTATGACAGACCAGCTAGATCTACTGCCTCTATTATAATATGACAGACCAGCTAGATCTACTGTCTCTATTATATTATGACAGACCAGCTATATCTACTGTCTCTATTATATTATGACAGACCAGCTAGATATACTGTCTCTATTATATTATGACAGACCAGCTAGATCTACTGTCTCTATTATATTATGACAGACCAGCTAGATCGACTGTCTCTATTATATTATAACAGACCAGCTAGATCTGCTGTCTCTATTATATTATGACAGACCAGCTAGATCTACTGTCTCTATTATATTATGACAGACCAGCTAGATCTACTGTCTCTATTATATTATGACAGACCAGCTAGATCTACTGTCTCTATTATATTATGACAGACCAGCTAGATCTACTGTCTCTATTATATTATGACAGACCAGCTAGATCTACTGTCTCTATTATATTATGACAGACCAGCTAGATCTACTGTCTCTATTATATTATGACAGACCAGCTAGATCTACTGTCTCTATTATATTATGACAGACCAGCTAGATCTACTGTCTCTATTATATTATGACAGACCAGCTAGATCTACTGTCTCTATTATATTATGACAGACCAGCTAGATCTACTGTCTCTATTATATTATGACAGACCAGCTAGATCTACTGTCTCTATTATATTATGACAGACCAGCTCAGATATACTGTCTCTATTATATTATGACAGACCAGCTAGATCTACTGTCTCTATTATATTATGACAGACCAGGTAGATCTACTGTCTCTATTATATTATGACAGACCAGCTAGATCTACTGTCTCTATTATATTATGACAGACCAGCTAGATCTACTGTCTCTATTATATTATGACAGACCAGCTAGATCTACTGTCTCTATTATATTATGACAGACCAGCTAGATCTACTGTCTCTATTATATTATGACAGACCAGCTAGATCTACTGTCTCTATTATATTATGACAGACCAGCTAGATCTACTGTCTCTATTATATTTTGACAGACCAGCTAGATCTACTGTCTCTATTATATTATGACAGACCAGCTAGATCTACTGTCTCTATTATATTATGACAGACCAGCTAGATCTACTGTCTCTATTATATTATGACAGACCAGCTAGATCTACTGTCTCTATTATATTATGACAGACCAGCTAGATCTACTGTCTCTATTATATTATGACAGACCAGCTAGATCTACTGTCTCTATTATATTATGACAGACCAGCTAGATCTACTGTCTCTATTATAATATGACAAACCAGCTAGATCTACTGTCTCTATTATATTTATGACAGACCAGGTAGTTCTACTGTCTCTATTATATTATGACAGACCAGCTAGATCTACTGTCTCTGTTATATTATGACAGACCAGGTAGATCTACTGTCTCTATTATATTATGACAGACCAGCTAGATCTACTGTCTCTATTATATTATGACAGACCAGCTAGATCTACTGTCTCTATTATATTATGACAGACCAGCTAGATCTACTGTCTCTATTATATTATGACAGACCAGCTAGATCTACTGTCTCTATTATATTATGACAGACCAGCTAGATCTACTGTCTCTATTATATTATGACAGACCAGCTAGATCTACTGTCTCTATTATATTATGACAGACCAGCTAGATCTACTGTCTCTATTATATTATGACAGACCAGCTAGATATACTGTCTCTATTATATTATGACAGACCAGCTAGATCTACTGTCTCTATTATATTATATGACAGACCAGCTAGATCTACTGTCTCTATTATATTATGACAGACCAGCTAGATCTACTGTCTCTATTATATTATGACAGACCAGCTAGATCTACTGTCTCTATTATATTATGACAGACCAGCTAGATCTACTGTCTCTATTATATTATGACAGACCAGCTAGATCTACTGTCTCTATTATATTTATGACAGACCAGCTAGATCTACTGTCTCTATTATATTTATGACAGACCAGCTAGATCTACTGTCTCTATTATATTATGACAGACCAGCTAGATCTACTGTCTCTATTATAATATGACAGACCAGCTAGATCTACTGTCTCTATTATATTATGACAGACCAGGTAGATCTACTGTCTCTATTATATTATGACAGACCAGCTAGATCTACTGTCTCTATTATATTATGACAGACCAGCTAGATCTACTGTCTCTATTATATTATGACAGACCAGCTAGATCTACTGTCTCTATTATATTATGACAGACCAGCTAGATCTACTGTCTCTATTATATTATGACAGACCAGCTAGATCTACTGTCTCTATTATATTATGACAGACCAGCTAGATCTACTGTCTCTATTATATTATGACAGACCAGCTAGATCTACTGTCTCTATTATATTATGACAGACCAGGTAGATCTACTGTCTCTATTATATTATGACAGACCAGCTAGATCTACTGTCTCTATTATATTATGACAGACCAGCTAGATCTACTGTCTCTATTATATTTATGACAGACCAGCTAGATCTACTGTCTCTATTATATTTTGACAGACCAGCTAGATCTACTGTCTCTATTATATTATGACAGACCAGCTAGATCTACTGTCTCTGTTATATTATGACAGACCAGGTAGATATACTGTCTCTATTATATTATGACAGACCAGCTAGATCACGTTCCTATTATATTGTGACAGACCAGCTAGATCTAATGTCTCTATGTCTCTATTATATTAAGACAGAATCAGCTAGATCTACTGTCTCTATTATAATATGACAAACCAACTAGATCTACTGTCTCTATTATATTTTGACAGACCAGGTAGTTCTACTGTCTCTATTATATTATGACAGACCAGCTAGATCTACTGTCTCTGTTATATTATGACAGACCAGGTAGATCTACTGCCTCTATTATATTATGACAGACCAGCTAGATCTACTGTCTCTATTATAATATGACAGACTAGCTAGATCTACTGTCTCTATTATATTATGACAGACCAGCCAGATCTACTGTCTCTGTTATATTATGACAGACCAGGTAGATATACTGTCTCTATTATATTATGACAGACCAGCTAGATCTACTAGATCTCTATTATATTATGACAGACCAGCTAGATCTACTGTCTCTATTATATTATGACAGACCAGCTAGATATACTGTCTCTATTATATTATGACAGACCAGCTAGATCTACTGTCTCTATTATATTATGACAGACCAGCTAGATCTACTGTCTCTGTTATATTATGACAGACCAGGTAGATATACTGTCTCTATTATATTATCACAGACCAGCTAGATCAACTGTCTCTATTATATTTTGACAGACCAGCTCGATCTACTGTCTCTATTATATTTTGACAGACCAGCTAGATCTACTGTCTCTATTATATTATGACAGACCAGCTAGATCTACTGTCTCTATTATATTATGTCAGACCAGCTAGATCTACTGTCTCTATTATATTATGACAGACCAGCTAGATCTACTGTCTCTATTATATTATGACAGACCAGCTAGATCTACTGTCTCTATGTCTCTATTATATTATGACAGACCAGCTAAATCTACTGTCTCTATTATAATATGACAAACCAACTAGATCTACTGTCTCTATTATATTTTGACAGACCAGGTAGTTCTACTGTCTCTATTATATTATGACAGACCAGCTAGATCAACTGTCTCTGTTATATTATGACAGACCAGATAGATATACTGTCTCTATTATATTATGACAGACCAGCTAGATCTACTGTCTCTATTACAATATGACAAACCAACTAGATATACTGTCTCTATTATATTAAGACAGACCAGCTAGAACTACTGTCTCTATTATAATATCACAGACCAGCTAGATCTACTGTCTCTGTTATATTATAACAGACCAGGTAGATATACTGTCTCTATTATATTATGACAGACCAGCTAGATCTACTGTCTCTGTTATATTATCACAGACCAGCTAGATCTACTGCCTCAATTATAATATGACAGCCCAGCTAGATCTACTGTCTCTATTATATTATGGCAGACCACCTAGATCTACTGTCTCTAATATATTATGACAGACCAGATAGATCTACTGCCTCTATTATAATATGACAGACCAGTTAGATCTACTGTCTCTATTATATTATGATAGACCAGCTAGATCTACTGCCTCTATTATAATATGACAGACCAGCTAGATCTACTGTCTCTATTATATTATGACAGACCAGCTGTATCTACTGTCTCTATTATATTATGACAGACCAGCAGGATATACTGTCTCTATTATATTATCACAGACCAGCTAGATCTACTGTCTCTATTATATTTTGACAGAACAGCTATTATGACATAATCAGTCGTAGACCTACTGCCCCGTTATATTAAGACAGATCCAGATAGATATACTGTCTCTATTATATTATGACAGACCAGCTGTATCTACTGGGTCTCTGGCTATATTATCACAGACCAACCAGCTAGATCTACTGTCTCTATTATATTATGACAGACCAGCTAGATCTACTGTCTCTATTATATTATGACAGACCAGCTAGATCTACTGTCTCTATTATATTATGACAGACCAGCTAGATCTACTGTCTCTATTATATTATGACAGACCAGCTAGATCTACTGTCTCTATTATATTATGACAGACCAGCTAGATCTACTGTCTCTATTATATTATGACAGACCAGCTAGATCTACTGTCTCTATTATATTATGACAGACCAGCTAGATCTACTGTCTCTATTATATTATGACAGACCAGCTAGATCTACTGTCTCTATTATATTATGACAGACCAGCTAGATCTACTGTCTCTATTATATTATGACAGACCAGCTAGATCTACTGTCTCTATTATATTATGACAGACCAGCTAGATCTACTGTCTCTATTATATTATGACAGACCAGCTAGATCTACTGTCTCTATTATATTATGACAGACCAGCTAGATCTACTGTCTCTATTATATTATGACAGACCAGCTAGATCTACTGTCTCTATTATATTATGACAGACCAGCTAGATCTACTGTCTCTATTATATTATGACAGACCAGCTAGATCTACTGTCTCTATTATATTATGACAGACCAGCTAGATCTACTGTCTCTATTATATTATGACAGACCAGCTAGATCTACTGTCTCTATTATATTATGACAGACCAGCTAGATCTACTGTCTCTATTATATTATGACAGACCAGCTAGATCTACTGTCTCTATTATATTATGACAGACCAGCTAGATCTACTGTCTCTATTATATTATGACAGACCAGCTAGATCTACTGTCTCTATTATATTATGACAGACCAGCTAGATCTACTGTCTCTATTATATTATGACAGACCAGCTAGATCTACTGTCTCTATTATATTATGACAGACCAGCTAGATCTACTGTCTCTATTATATTATGACAGACCAGCTAGATCTACTGTCTCTATGTCTCTATTATATTATGACAGACCAGCTAGATCTACTGTCTCTATTATATTATGACAGACCAGCTAGATCTACCGTCTCTATTATATTTTGACAGACCAGCTAGATCTACTGTCTCTATTATATTATGACAGACCAGCTAGATCTAGTGTCTCTGCTATATTATGACAGACCAGGTAGATTTACTGTCTCTATTATATTATGACAGACCAGCTAGATCTACTGTCTCTATTATATTATGACAGACCAGCTAGATCTACTGTCTCTATTATATTATGACAGACCAGCTAGATATACTGTCTCTATTATATTATGACAGACCAGCTAGATCTACTGTCTCTATTATATTATGACAGACCAGCTAGATCTACTGTCTCTATTATATTATGACAGACCAGCTAGATCTACTGTCTCTATTATATTATGACAGACCAGCTAGATCTACTGTCTCTATTATATTATGACAGACCAGCTAGATCTACTGTCTCTATTATATTATGACAGACCAGCTAGATCTACTGTCTCTATTATATTATGACAGACCAGCTAGATCTACTGTCTCTATTATATTATGACAGACCAGCTAGATCTACTGTCTCTATTATATTATGACAGACCAGCTAGATCTACTGTCTCTATTATATTATGACAGACCAGCTAGATCTACTGTCTCTATTATATTATGACAGACCAGCTAGATCTACTGTCTCTATTATATTATGACAGACCAGCTAGATCTACTGTCTCTATTATATTATGACAGACCAGCTAGATCTACTGTCTCTATTATATTATGACAGACCAGCTAGATCTACTGTCTCTATTATATTATGACAGACCAGCTAGATCTACTGTCTCTATTATATTATGACAGACCAGCTAGATCTACTGTCTCTATTATATTATGACAGACCAGCTAGATCTACTGTCTCTATTATATTATGACAGACCAGCTAGATCTACTGTCTCTATTATATTATGACAGACCAGCTAGATCTACTGTCTCTATTATATTATGACAGACCAGCTAGATCTACTGTCTCTATTATATTATGACAGACCAGCTAGATCTACTGTCTCTATTATATTATGACAGACCAGCTAGATCTACTGTCTCTATTATATTATGACAGACCAGCTAGATCTACTGTCTCTATTATATTATGACAGACCAGCTAGATCTACTGTCTCTATTATATTATGACAGACCAGCTAGATCTACTGTCTCTATTATATTATGACAGACCAGCTAGATCTACTGTCTCTATTATATTATGACAGACCAGCTAGATCTACTGTCTCTATTATATTATGACAGACCAGCTAGATCTACTGTCTCTATTATATTATGACAGACCAGCTAGATCTACTGTCTCTATTATATTATGACAGACCAGCTAGATCTACTGTCTCTATTATATTATGACAGACCAGCTAGATCTACTGTCTCTATTATATTATGACAGACCAGCTAGATCTACTGTCTCTATTATATTATGACAGACCAGCTAGATCTACTGTCTCTATTATATTATGACAGACCAGCTAGATCTACTGTCTCTATTATATTATGACAGACCAGCTAGATCTACTGTCTCTATTATATTATGACAGACCAGCTAGATCTACTGTCTCTATTATATTATGACAGACCAGCTAGATCTACTGTCTCTATTATATTATGACAGACCAGCTAGATCTACTGTCTCTATTATATTATGACAGACCAGCTAGATCTACTGTCTCTATTATATTATGACAGACCAGCTAGATCTACTGTCTCTATTATATTATGACAGACCAGCTAGATCTACTGTCTCTATTATATTATGACAGACCAGCTAGATCTACTGTCTCTATTATATTATGACAGACCAGCTAGATCTACTGTCTCTATTATATTATGACAGACCAGCTAGATCTACTGTCTCTATTATATTATGACAGACCAGCTAGATCTACTGTCTCTATTATATTATGACAGACCAGCTAGATCTACTGTCTCTATTATATTATGACAGACCAGCTAGATCTACTGTCTCTATTATATTATGACAGACCAGCTAGATCTACTGTCTCTATTATATTATGACAGACCAGCTAGATCTACTGTCTCTATTATATTATGACAGACCAGCTAGATCTACTGTCTCTATTATATTATGACAGACCAGCTAGATCTACTGTCTCTATTATATTATGACAGACCAGCTAGATCTACTGTCTCTATTATATTATGACAGACCAGCTAGATCTACTGTCTCTATTATATTATGACAGACCAGCTAGATCTACTGTCTCTATTATATTATGACAGACCAGCTAGATCTACTGTCTCTATTATATTATGACAGACCAGCTAGATCTACTGTCTCTATTATATTATGACAGACCAGCTAGATCTACTGTCTCTATTATATTATGACAGACCAGCTAGATCTACTGTCTCTATTATATTATGACAGACCAGCTAGATCTACTGTCTCTATTATATTATGACAGACCAGCTAGATCTACTGTCTCTATTATATTATGACAGACCAGCTAGATCTACTGTCTCTATTATATTATGACAGACCAGCTAGATCTACTGTCTCTATTATATTATGACAGACCAGCTAGATCTACTGTCTCTATTATATTATGACAGACCAGCTAGATCTACTGTCTCTATTATATTATGACAGACCAGCTAGATCTACTGTCTCTATTATATTATGACAGACCAGCTAGATCTACTGTCTCTATTATATTATGACAGACCAGCTAGATCTACTGTCTCTATTATATTATGACAGACCAGCTAGATCTACTGTCTCTATTATATTATGACAGACCAGCTAGATCTACTGTCTCTATTATATTATGACAGACCAGCTAGATCTACTGTCTCTATTATATTATGACAGACCAGCTAGATCTACTGTCTCTATTATATTATGACAGACCAGCTAGATCTACTGTCTCTATTATATTATGACAGACCAGCTAGATCTACTGTCTCTATTATATTATGACAGACCAGCTAGATCTACTGTCTCTATTATATTATGACAGACCAGCTAGATCTACTGTCTCTATTATATTATGACAGACCAGCTAGATCTACTGTCTCTATTATATTATGACAGACCAGCTAGATCTACTGTCTCTATTATATTATGACAGACCAGCTAGATCTACTGTCTCTATTATATTATGACAGACCAGCTAGATCTACTGTCTCTATTATATTATGACAGACCAGCTAGATCTACTGTCTCTATTATATTATGACAGACCAGCTAGATCTACTGTCTCTATTATATTATGACAGACCAGCTAGATCTACTGTCTCTATTATATTATGACAGACCAGCTAGATCTACTGTCTCTATTATATTATGACAGACCAGCTAGATCTACTGTCTCTATTATATTATGACAGACCAGCTAGATCTACTGTCTCTATTATATTATGACAGACCAGCTAGATCTACTGTCTCTATTATATTATGACAGACCAGCTAGATCTACTGTCTCTATTATATTATGACAGACCAGCTAGATCTACTGTCTCTATTATATTATGACAGACCAGCTAGATCTACTGTCTCTATTATATTATGACAGACCAGCTAGATCTACTGTCTCTATTATATTATGACAGACCAGCTAGATCTACTGTCTCTATTATATTTATGACAGACCAGCTAGATCTACTGTCTCTATTATATTATGACAGACCAGCTAGATCTACTGTCTCTGATTATATTATGACAGACCAGCTAGATCTACTGTCTCTATTATAATATGACAGACCAGCTAGATCTACTGTCTCTATTATATTATGACAGACCAGCTAGATCTACTGTCTCTATTATATTATGACAGACCAGCTAGGATCTACTGTCTCTATTATATTATCACAGACCAGCTAGATCTACTGCCTCTATTATAATATGACAGACCAGCTAGATCTACTGTCTCTATTATATTATGACAGACCAGCTATATCTACTGTCTCTATTATATTTGACAGACCAGCAGGATATACTGTCTCTATTATATTATCACAGACCTAGATCTAGTCTCTATTATATTATCACAGACCAGCTATCTGTCTCTATTATATCTCGACAGACCAGCTAGATATACTGTCTCTGTTATATTATGACAGACCAGGTAGATATACTGTCTCTATTATATTATGACAGACCAGCTAGAACTACTGTCTCTATTATATTATCACAGACCAGCTAGATCTACTGTCTCTATTATATTTTGACAGACCAGCTAGATCTACTGTCTCTATTATATTTTGACAGACCAGCTAGATCCACTGTCTCTATTATATTATGACAGACCAGCTAGATCTACTGTCTCTATTATATTATGACAGACCAGCTAGATCTACTGTCTCTATTATATTATGACAGACCAGCTAGATCTACTGTCTCTATTATATTTTGACAGACCAGCTAGATCTACTGTCTCTATTATATTATGACAGACCAGCTAGATCTACTGTCTCTATTATATTATGACAGACCAGCTAGATCTACTGTCTCTGTTATATTATGACAGACCAGCTAGATCTACTGTCTCTATTATATTATGACAGACCAGCTAGATCTACTGTCTCTATTATATTTTGACAGACCAGCTAGATCTACTGTCTCTATTATATTATGACAGACCAGCTAGATCTACTGTCTCTATTATATTATGACAGACCAGCTAGATCTACTGTCTCTATTATATTATGACAGACCAGCTAGATCTACTGTCTCTATTATATTATGACAGACCAGCTAGATCTACTGTCTCTATTATATTATGACAGACCAGCTAGATCTACTGTCTCTATTATATTATCACAGACCAGCTATATGTTTATAGATCTACTGTCTCTATTATATTATGACAGACCAGCTAGATCTACTGTCTCTATTATATTATGACAGACCAGCTAGATCTACTGTCTCTATTATATTATGACAGACCAGCTAGATCTACTGTCTCTATTATATTATGACAGAGCCAGATCTAGATCTACTGTCTCTATTATATTATGACAGACCAGCTAGATCTACTGTCTCTATTATATTATGACAGACCAGCTAGATCTACTGTCTCTATTATATTATGACAGACCAGCTAGATCTACTGTCTCTATTATATATGACAGACCAGCTAGATCTACTGTCTCTATTATATTATGACAGACCAGCTAGATCTACTGTCTCTATTATATTATGACAGACCAGCTAGATCTACTGTCTCTATTATATTATGACAGACCAGCTAGATCTACTGTCTCTATTATATTATGACAGACCAGCTAGATCTACTGTCTCTATTATATTATGACAGACCAGCTAGATCTACTGTCTCTATTATATTATGACAGACCAGCTAGATCTACTGTCTCTATTATATTATGACAGACCAGCTAGATCTACTGTCTCTATTATATTATGACAGACCAGCTAGATCTACTGTCTCTATTATATTATGACAGACCAGCTAGATCTACTGTCTCTATTATATTATGACAGACCAGCTAGATCTACTGTCTCTATTATATTTATGACAGACCAGCTAGATCTACTGTCTCTATTATATTATGACAGACCAGCTAGATCTACTGTCTCTATTATATTATGACAGACCAGCTAGATCTACTGTCTCTATTATATTATGACAGACCAGCTAGATCTACTGTCTCTATTATATTATGACAGACCAGCTAGATCTACTGTCTCTATTATATTATGACAGACCAGCTAGATCTACTGTCTCTATTATATTATGACAGACCAGCTAGATCTACTGCCTCAATTATAATATGACAAACCAGCTAGATCTACTGTCTCTATTATATTATGACAGACCAGCTAGATCTACTGCCTCTATTATAATATGACAGACCAGCTAGATCTACTGTCTCTATTATATTATGACAGACCAGCAGGATATACTGTCTCTATTATATTATCACAGACCAGCTAGATCTACTGTCTCTATTATATTATCACAGACCAGCTAGATCTACTGTCTCTATTATATCTCGACAGACCAGCTAGATATACTGTCTCTGTTATATTATGACAGACCAGGTAGATATACTGTCTCTATTATATTATGACAGACCAGCTAGAACTACTGTCTCTATTATATTATCACAGACCAGCTATATCTACTGTCTCTATTATATTTTGACAGACCAGCTAGATCTACTGTCTCTATTATATTTTGACAGACCATCTAGATCCACTGTCTCTATTATATTATGACAGACCAGGTAGATATACTGTCTCTATTATATTATGACAGACCAGCTAGATCTACTGTCTCTATTCTATTTTGACAGACCAGCTAGATCTACTGTCTCTATTATATTTTGACAGACCAGCTAGATCTACTGTCTCTATTATATTATGACAGACCAGCTAGATCTACTGTCTCTATTATATTATGACAGACCAGCTAGATCTACTGTCTCTGTTATATTATAACAGACCAGGTAGATATACTGTCTCTATTATATTATGACAGACCAGCTAGATCTACTGTCTCTATTATATTATCACAGACCAGCTAGATCTACTGTCTCTATTATATTTTGACAGACCAGCTAGATCTACTGTCTCTATTATATTTTGACAGACCAGCTAGATCTACTGGCTCTATTATATTATGACAGACCAGCTAGATCTACTGTCTCTTATATTATGACAGACCAGCTAGATATACTGTCTCTATTATATTATGACAGACCAGCTAGATCTACTGCCTCTATTATATTATGACAGACCAGCTAGATCTACTGTCTCTATTATATTATGACAGACCAGCAGGATATACTGTCTCTATTATATTATGACAGACCAGCTAGATCTACTGTCTCTATTATATTATGACAGACCAGCTAGATCTACTGTCTCTATTATATTATGACAGACCAGCTAGATCTACTGTCTCTATTATATTATGACAGACCAGCTAGATCTACTGTCTCTATTATATTATGACAGACCAGCTAGATCTACTGTCTCTATTATATTATGACAGACCAGCTAGATCTACTGTCTCTATTATATTATGACAGACCAGCTAGATCTACTGTCTCTATTATATTATGACAGACCAGCTAGATCTACTGTCTCTATTATATTATGACAGACCAGCTAGATCTACTGTCTCTATTATATTATGACAGACCAGCTAGATCTACTGTCTCTATTATATTTATGACAGACCAGCTAGATCTACTGTCTCTATTATATTATGACAGACCAGCTAGATCTACTGTCTCTATTATATTATGACAGACCAGCTAGATCTACTGTCTCTATTATATTATGACAGACCAGCTAGATCTACTGTCTCTATTATATTATGACAGACCAGCTAGATCTACTGTCTCTATTATATTATGACAGACCAGCTAGATCTACTGTCTCTATTATATTATGACAGACCAGCTAGATCTACTGTCTCTATTATATTATGACAGACCAGCTAGATCTACTGTCTCTATTATATTATGACAGACCAGCTAGATCTACTGTCTCTATTATATTATGACAGACCAGCTAGATCTACTGTCTCTATTATATTATGACAGACCAGCTAGATCTACTGTCTCTATTATATTATGACAGACCAGCTAGATCTACTGTCTCTATTATATTATGACAGACCAGCTAGATCTACTGTCTCTATTATATTATGACAGACCAGCTAGATCTACTGTCTCTGTTATATTATGACAGACCAGCTAGATATACTGTCTCTATTATATTTTGACAGACCAGCTAGATCTACTGTCTCTATTATATTTTGACAGACCAGCTAGATCTACTGTCTCTATTATATTATCACAGACCAGCTAGATCTACTGTCTCTATTATATTTTGACAGAACAGCTAGATCTACTGTCTCTGTTATATTATGACAGACCAGGTAGATATACTGTCTCTATTATATTATGACAGACCAGCTAGAACTACTGTCTCTATTATATTATCACAGACCAGCTAGATCTACTGTCTCTATTATATTATGACAGACCAGCTAGATCTACTGTCTCTATTATATTTTGACAGACCAGCTAGATCTACTGTCTCTATTATATTATGACAGACCAGCTAGATCTACTGTCTCTATTATATTATGACAGACCAGCTAGATCTACTGTCTCTATTATATTATGACAGACCAGCTAGATCTACTGTCTCTATTATATTATGACAGACCAGCTAGATCTACTGTCTCTATTATATTATGACAGACCAGCTAGATCTACTGTCTCTATTATATTATGACAGACCAGCTAGATCTACTGTCTCTATTATATTATGACAGACCAGCTAGATCTACTGTCTCTATTATATTATGACAGACCAGCTAGATCTACTGTCTCTATTATATTATGACAGACCAGCTAGATCTACTGTCTCTATTATATTATGACAGACCAGCTAGATCTACTGTCTCTATTATATTATGACAGACCAGCTAGATCTACTGTCTCTATTATATTATGACAGACCAGCTAGATCTACTGTCTCTATTATATTATGACAGACCAGCTAGATCTACTGTCTCTATTATATTATGACAGACCAGCTAGATCTACTGTCTCTATTATATTATGACAGACCAGCTAGATCTACTGTCTCTATTATATTATGACAGACCAGCTAGATCTACTGTCTCTATTATATTATGACAGACCAGCTAGATCTACTGTCTCTATTATATTATGACAGACCAGCTAGATCTACTGTCTCTATTATATTTATGACAGACCAGCTAGATCTACTGTCTCTATTATATTATGACAGACCAGCTAGATCTACTGTCTCTATTATATTTTGACAGACCAGCTAGATCTACTGTCTCTATTATATTATGACAGACCAGCTAGATCTACTGTCTCTATTATATTATGACAGACCAGCTAGATCTACTGTCTCTATTATATTATGACAGACCAGCTAGATCTACTGTCTCTATTATATTATGACAGACCAGCTAGATCTATATTGACAGACCAGCTAGATCTACTGTCTCTATTATATTATGACAGACCAGCTAGATCTACTGTCTCTATTATATTATGACAGACCAGCTAGATCTACTGTCTCTATTATATTATGACAGACCAGCTAGATCTACTGTCTCTATTATATTATGACAGACCAGCTAGATCTACTGTCTCTATTATATTATGACAGACCAGCTAGATCTACTGTCTCTATTATATTATGACAGACCAGCTAGATCTACTGTCTCTATTATATTATGACAGACCAGCTAGATCTACTGTCTCTATTATATTATGACAGACCAGCTAGATCTACTGTCTCTATTATATTATGACAGACCAGCTATATCTACTGTCTCTATTATATTATGACAGACCAGCTAGATCTACTGTCTCTATTATATTATGACAGACCAGCTAGATCTACTGTCGCTATTATATTATGACAGACCAGCTAGATCTACTGTCTCTATTATATTATCACAGACCAGCTATATCTACTGTCTCTATTATATTATGACAGACCAGCTAGATCTACTGTCTCTATTATATTTTGACAGACCATTTAGATCTACTGTCTCTATTATATTATGACTGACCAGCTAGATCTACTGTCTCTATTGTACTATGACAGAACTGCTAGATCTACTGTCTCTACTATATTATGACAGACCAACTAGATCTACTGTCTCTATTATATTTTGACAGACCAGCTAGATCTACTGTCTCTATTATATTATGACAGACCAGCTAGATCTACTGTCTCTAATATATTATGACAGACCATTTAGATCTACTGTCTCTATTATATTATGACAGACCAGCCAGATCTACTGTCTCTATTATATTATGACAGACCAGCTAGATCTACTGTCTCTATTATATTATGACAGACCAGCTAGATCTACTGTCTCTATTATATTATGACAGACCAGCTAGATCTACTGTCTCTATTATATTATGACAGACCAGCTAGATCTACTGTCTCTATTATATTATGACAGACCAGCTAGATCTACTGTCTCTATTATATTATGACAGACCAGCTAGATCTACTGTCTCTATTATATTATGACAGACCAGCTAGATCTACTGTCTCTATTATATTATGACAGACCAGCTAGATCTACTGTCTCTATTATATTATGACAGACCAGCTAGATCTACTGTCTCTATTATATTATGACAGACCAGCTAGATCTACTGTCTCTATTATATTATGACAGACCAGCTAGATCTACTGTCTCTATTATATTATGACAGACCAGCTAGATCTACTGTCTCTATTATATTATGACAGACCAGCTAGATCTACTGTCTCTATTATATTATGACAGACCAGCTAGATCTACTGTCTCTATTATATTATGACAGACCAGCTAGATCTACTGTCTCTATTATATTATGACAGACCAGCTAGATCTACTGTCTCTATTATATTATGACAGACCAGCTAGATCTACTGTCTCTATTATATTATGACAGACCAGCTAGATCTACTGTCTCTATTATATTATGACAGACCAGCTAGATCTACTGTCTCTATTATATTATGACAGACCAGCTAGATCTACTGTCTCTATTATATTATGACAGACCAGCTAGATCTACTGTCTCTATTATATTATGACAGACCAGCTAGATCTACTGTCTCTATTATATTATGACAGACCAGCTAGATCTACTGTCTCTATTATATTATGACAGACCAGCTAGATCTACTGTCTCTATTATATTATGACAGACCAGCTAGATCTACTGTCTCTATTATATTATGACAGACCAGCTAGATCTACTGTCTCTATTATATTATGACAGACCAGCTAGATCTACTGTCTCTATTATATTATGACAGACCAGCTAGATCTACTGTCTCTATTATATTATGACAGACCAGCTAGATCTACTGTCTCTATTATATTATGACAGACCAGCTAGATCTACTGTCTCTATTATATTATGACAGACCAGCTAGATCTACTGTCTCTATTATATTATGACAGACCAGCTAGATCTACTGTTATATCTACTGTCTCTATTATATTATGACAGACCAGCTAGATCTACTGTCTCTATTATATTATGACAGACCAGCTAGATCTACTGTCTCTATTATATTATGACAGACCAGCTAGATCTACTGTCTCTATTATATTATGACAGACCAGCTAGATCTACTGTCTCTATTATATTATGACAGACCAGCTAGATCTACTGTCTCTATTATATTATGACAGACCAGCTAGATCTACTGTCTCTATTATATTATGACAGACCAGCTAGATCTACTGTCTCTATTATATTATGACAGACCAGCTAGATCTACTGTCTCTATTATATTATGACAGACCAGCTAGATCTACTGTCTCTATTATATTATGACAGACCAGCTAGATCTACTGTCTCTATTATATTATGACAGACCAGCTAGATCTACTGTCTCTATTATATTATGACAGACCAGCTAGATCTACTGTCTCTATTATATTATGACAGACCAGCTAGATCTACTGTCTCTATTATATTATGACAGACCAGCTAGATCTACTGTCTCTATTATATTATGACAGACCAGCTAGATCTACTGTCTCTATTATATTATGACAGACCAGCTAGATCTACTGTCTCTATTATATTATGACAGACCAGCTAGATCTACTGTCTCTATTATATTATGACAGACCAGCTAGATCTACTGTCTCTATTATATTATGACAGACCAGCAGGATATACTGTCTCTATTATATTATCACAGACCAGCTAGATCTACTGTCTCTATTATATTATGACAGACCAGCTAGATCTACTGTCTCTATTATATTATGACAGACCAGCTAGATATACTGTCTCTATTATATTATGACAGACCAGCTAGAACTACTGTCTCTATTATATTATCACAGACCAGCTAGATCTACTGTCTCTATTATATTTTGACAGACCAGCTAGATCTACTGTCTCTATTATATTTTGACAGACCAGCTAGATCTACTGTCTCTATTATATTATGACAGACCAGCTAGATCTACTGTCTCTATTATATTATGACAGACCAGCTAGATCTACTGTCTCTATTATATTATGACAGACCAGCTAGATCTACTGTCTCTATTATATTTTGACAGACCAGCTAGATCTACTGTCTCTATTATATTATGACAGACCAGCTAGATCTACTGTCTCTATTATATTATGACAGACCAGCTAGATCTACTGTCTCTATTATATTATGACAGACCAGCTAGATCTACTGTCTCTATTATATTATGACAGACCAGCTAGATCTACTGTCTCTATTATATTATGACAGACCAGCTAGATCTACTGTCTCTATTATATTTTGACAGACCAGCTAGATCTACTGTCTCTATTATATTATGACAGACCAGCTAGATCTACTGTCTCTATTATATTATGACAGACCAGCTAGATCTACTGTCTCTATTATATTATGACAGACCAGCTAGATCTACTGTCTCTATTATATTATGACAGACCAGCTAGATCTACTGTCTCTATTATATTATGACAGACCAGCTAGATCTACTGTCTCTCTATTATATTATGACAGACCAGCTAGATCTACTGTCTCTATTATATTATGACAGACCAGCTAGATCTACTGTCTCTATTATATTATGACAGACCAGCTAGATCTACTGTCTCTATTATATTATGACAGACCAGCTAGATCTACTGTCTCTATTATATTATGACAGACCAGCTAGATCTACTGTCTCTATTATATTATGACAGACCAGCTAGATCTACTGTCTCTATTATATTATGACAGACCAGCTAGATCTACTGTCTCTATTATATTATGACAGACCAGCTAGATCTACTGTCTCTATTATATTATGACAGACCAGCTAGATCTACTGTCTCTATTATATTATGACAGACCAGCTAGATCTACTGTCTCTATTATATTATGACAGACCAGCTAGATCTACTGTCTCTATTATATTATGACAGACCAGCTAGATCTACTGTCTCTATTATATTATGACAGACCAGCTAGATCTACTGTCTCTATTATATTATGACAGACCAGCTAGATCTACTGTCTCTATTATATTATGACAGACCAGCTAGATCTACTGTCTCTATTATATTATGACAGACCAGCTAGGATATACTGTCTCTATTATATTATGACAGACCAGCTAGATCTACTGTCTCTATTATATTATGACAGACCAGCTAGATCTACTGTCTCTATTATATTATGACAGACCAGTAGATATACTGTCTCTATTATATTATGACAGACCAGCTAGATCTACTGTCTCTATTATATTATGACAGACCAGCTAGATCTACTGTCTCTATTATATTATGACAGACCAGCTAGATCTACTGTCTCTATTATATTATGACAGACCAGCTAGATCTACTGTCTCTATTATATTATGACAGACCAGCTAGATCTACTGTCTCTATTATATTATGACAGACCAGCTAGATCTACTGTCTCTATTATATTATGACAGACCAGCTAGATCTACTGTCTCTATTATATTATGACAGACCAGCTAGATCTACTGTCTCTATTATATTATGACAGACCAGCTAGATCTACTGTCTCTATTATATTATGACAGACCAGCTAGATCTACTGTCTCTATTATATTATGACAGACCAGCTAGATCTACTGTCTCTATTATATTATGACAGACCAGCTAGATCTACTGTCTCTATTATATTATGACAGACCAGCTAGATCTACTGTCTCTATTATATTATGACAGACCAGCTAGATCTACTGTCTCTATTATATTATGACAGACCAGCTAGATCTACTGTCTCTATTATATTATGACAGACCAGCTAGATCTACTGTCTCTATTATATTATGACAGACCAGCTAGATATACTGTCTCTATTATATTATGACAGACCAGCTAGATCTACTGTCTCTATTATATTATGACAGACCAGCTAGATCTACTGTCTCTATTATATTATGACAGACCAGCTAGATCTACTGTCTCTATTATATTATGACAGACCAGCTAGATCTACTGTCTCTATTATATTATGACAGACCAGCTAGATCTACTGTCTCTATTATATTATGACAGACCAGCTAGATCTACTGTCTCTATTATATTATGACAGACCAGCAAGATATACTGTCTCTATTATATTATGACAGACCAGTTAGATCTACTGTCTCTATTATATTATGACAGACCAGCTAGATCTACTGTCTCTATTATATTATGACAGACCAGGTAGATCTACTGTCTCTATTATATTATGACAGACCAGCTAGATCTACTGTCTCTATTATATTATGACAGACCAGCTAGATCTACTGTCTCTATTATATTATGACAGACCAGCTAGATCTACTGTCTCTATTATATTATGACAGACCAGCTAGATCTACTGTCTCTATTATATTATGACAGACCAGCTAGATCTACTGTCTCTATTATATTATGACAGACCAGCTAGATCTACTGTCTCTATTATATTATGACAGACCAGCTAGATCTACTGTCTCTATTATATTATGACAGACCAGCTAGATCTACTGTCTCTATTATATTATGACAGACCAGCTAGATCTACTGTCTCTATTATATTATGACAGACCAGCTAGATCTACTGTCTCTATTATATTATGACAGACCAGCTAGATCTACTGTCTCTATTATATTATGACAGACCAGCTAGATCTACTGTCTCTATTATATTATGACAGACCAGCTAGATCTACTGTCTCTATTATATTATGACAGACCAGCTAGATCTACTGTCTCTATTATATTATGACAGACCAGCTAGATCTACTGTCTCTATTATATTATGACAGACCAGCTAGATCTACTGTCTCTATTATATTATGACAGACCAGCTAGATCTACTGTCTCTATTATATTATGACAGACCAGCTAGATCTACTGTCTCTATTATATTATGACAGACCAGCTATATCTACTGTCTCTATTATATTATGACAGACCAGCTAGATATACTGTCTCTATTATATTATGACAGACCAGCTAGATCTACTGTCTCTATTATATTATGACAGACCAGCTAGATCTACTGTCTCTATTATATTATGACAGACCAGCTAGATCTACTGTCTCTATTATATTATGACAGACCAGCTAGATCTACTGTCTCTATTATATTATGACAGACCAGCTAGATCTACTGTCTCTATTATATTATGACAGACCAGCTAGATCTACTGTCTCTATTATATTATGACAGACCAGCTAGATCTACTGTCTCTATTATATTATGACAGACCAGCTAGATCTACTGTCTCTATTATATTATGACAGACCAGCTAGATCTACTGTCTCTATTATATTATGACAGACCAGCTAGATCTACTGTCTCTATTATATTATGACAGACCAGCTAGATCTACTGTCTCTATTATATTATGACAGACCAGCTAGATCTACTGTCTCTATTATATTATGACAGACCAGCTAGATCTACTGTCTCTATTATATTATGACAGACCAGCTAGATCTACTGTCTCTATTATATTATGACAGACCAGCTAGATCTACTGTCTCTATTATATTATGACAGACCAGCTAGATCTACTGTCTCTATTATATTATGACAGACCAGCTAGATCTACTGTCTCTATTATATTATGACAGACCAGCTAGATCTACTGTCTCTATTATATTATGACAGACCAGCTAGATCTACTGTCTCTATTATATTATGACAGACCAGCTAGATCTACTGTCTCTATTATATTATGACAGACCAGCTAGATCTACTGTCTCTATTATATTATGACAGACCAGCTAGATCTACTGTCTCTATTATATTATGACAGACCAGCTAGATCTACTGTCTCTATTATATTATGACAGACCAGCTAGATCTACTGTCTCTATTATATTATGACAGACCAGCTAGATCTACTGTCTCTATTATATTATGACAGACCAGCTAGATCTACTGTCTCTATTATATTATGACAGACCAGCTAGATCTACTGTCTCTATTATATTATGACAGACCAGCTAGATCTACTGTCTCTATTATATTATGACAGACCAGCTAGATCTACTGTCTCTATTATATTATGACAGACCAGCTAGATCTACTGTCTCTATTATATTATGACAGACCAGCTAGATCTACTGTCTCTATTATATTATGACAGACCAGCAGATATACTGTCTCTATTATATTATGACAGACCAGCTAGATCTACTGTCTCTATTATATTATGACAGACCAGCTAGATCTACTGTCTCTATTATATTATGACAGACCAGCTAGATCTACTGTCTCAGGATTATATTATATTATCACAGACCAGCTAGATCTAGCTGATCTACTGTCTCTATTATATTATGACAGACCAGCTAGATCTACTGTCTCTGTTATATTATGACAGACCAGCTCGATATACTGTCTCTATTATATTATGACAGACCAGCTAGATCTACTGTCTCTATTATATTATGACAGACCAGCTAGATCTACTGTCTCTATTATATTTTGACAGACCAGCTAGATCTACTGTCTCTATTATATTTTGACAGACCATCTAGATCCACTGTCTCTATTATATTATGACAGACCAGCTAGATCTACTGTCTCTATTATATTATGACAGACCAGCTAGATCTACTGTCTCTATTATATTATGACAGACCAGCTAGATCTACTGTCTCTATTATATTTTGACAGACCAGCTAGATCTACTGTCTCTATTATATTATGACAGACCATCTAGATCAACTGTCTCTATTATATTATGACACACCATCTTGATCTACTGTCTCTATTATATTATGACAGACCAGCTAGATCTACTGTCTCTATTATATTATGACAGACCAGCTAGATCTACTGTCTCTATTATATTATGACAGACCAGCTAGATCTACTGTCTCTATTATATTATGACAGACCAGCTAGATCTACTGTCTCTATTATATTATGACAGACCAGCTAGATCTACTGTCTCTATTATATTATGACAGACCAGCTAGATCTACTGTCTCTACTGTCTCTATTATATTATGACAGACCAGCTAGATCTACTGTCTCTATTATAATATGACAGACCAGCTAGATCTACTGTCTCTATTATATTTTGACAGACCAGGTAGATCTACTGTCTCTATTATATTATGACAGACCAGCTAGATCTACTGTCTCTATTATATTATGACAGACCAGCTAGATCTACTGTCTCTATTATATTATGACAGACCAGCTAGATCTACTGTCTCTATTATATTATGACAGACCAGCTAGATCTACTGTCTCTATTATATTATGACAGACCAGCTAGATCTACTGTCTCTATTATATTATGACAGACCAGCTAGATCTACTGTCTCTATTATATTATGACAGACCAGCTAGATCTACTGTCTCTATTATATTATGACAGACCAGCTAGATCTACTGTCTCTATTATATTATGACAGACCAGCTAGATCTACTGTCTCTATTATATTATGACAGACCAGCTAGATCTACTGTCTCTATTATATTATGACAGACCAGCTAGATATACTGTCTCTATTATATTATGACAGACCAGCTAGATCTACTGTCTCTATTATATTATGACAGACCAGCTAGATCTACTGTCTCTATTATATTATGACAGACCAGCTAGATCTACTGTCTCTATTATATTATGACAGACCAGCTAGATCTACTGTCTCTATTATATTATGACAGACCAGCTAGATCTACTGTCTCTATTATATTATGACAGACCAGCTAGATCTACTGTCTCTATTATATTATGACAGACCAGCTAGATCTACTGTCTCTATTATATTATGACAGACCAGCTAGATCTACTGTCTCTATTATATTATGACAGACCAGCTAGATCTACTGTCTCTATTATATTATGACAGACCAGCTAGATCTACTGTCTCTATTATATTATGACAGACCAGCTAGATCTACTGTCTCTATTATATTATGACAGACCAGCTAGATCTACTGTCTCTATTATATTATGACAGACCAGCTAGATCTACTGTCTCTATTATATTATGACAGACCAGCTAGATCTACTGTCTCTATTATATTATGACAGACCAGCTAGATCTACTGTCTCTATTATATTATGACAGACCAGCTAGATCTACTGTCTCTATTATATTATGACAGACCAGCTAGATCTACTGTCTCTATTATATTATGACAGACCAGCTATATCTACTGTCTCTATTATATTATGACAGACCAGCAGGATATACTGTCTCTATTATATTTTGACAGACCAGGTAGATCTACTGTCTCTATTATATTATGACAGACCAGCTAGATCTACTGTCTCTATTATATTATGACAGACCAGCTAGATCTACTGTCTCTGTTATATTATGACAGACCAGGTAGATATACTGTCTCTATTATATTATGACAGACCAGCTAGATCTACTGTCTCTATTATATTATCACAGACCAGCTATATCTACTGTCTCTATTATATTTTGACAGACCAGCTAGATCTACTGTCTCTATTATATTTTGACAGACCATCTAGATCTACTGTCTCTATTATATTATGACAGACCAGCTAGATCTACTGTCTCTATTATATTATGACAGACCAGCTAGATCTACTGTCTCTATTATATTTTGACAGACCAGCTAGATCTACTGTCTCTATTATATTTTGACAGACCAGCTAGATCTACTGTCTCTATTATATTATGACAGACCAGCTAGATCTACTGTCTCTATTATATTATGACAGACCAGCTAGATCTACTGTCTCTATTATATTATGACAGACCAGCTAGATCTACTGTCTCTATTATATTATGACAGACCAGCTAGATCTACTGTCTCTATTATATTATGACAGACCAGCTAGATCTACTGTCTCTATTATATTTTGACAGACCAGCTAGATCTACTGTCTCTATTATATTTTGACAGACCAGCTAGATCTACTGTCTCTATTATATCATGACAGACCAGCTAGATCTACTGTCTCTATTATATTATGACAGACCAGCTAGATATACTGTCTCTATTATATTATGACAGACCAGCTAGATCTACTGTCTCTATTATATTATGACAGACCAGCTAGATCTACTGTCTCTATTATATTATGACAGACCAGCTAGATATACTGTCTCTATTATATTATGACAGACCAGCTAGATCTACTGTCTCTATTATATTATGACAGACCAGCTAGATCTACTGTCTCTATTATATTATGACAGACCAGCTAGATCTACTGTCTCTATTATATTATGACAGACCAGCTAGATCTACTGTCTCTATTATATTATGACAGACCAGCTAGATCTACTGTCTCTATTATATTATGACAGACCAGCTAGATCTACTGTCTCTATTATATTATGACAGACCAGCTAGATCTACTGTCTCTATTATATTATGACAGACCAGCTAGATCTACTGTCTCTATTATATTATGACAGACCAGCTAGATCTACTGTCTCTATTATATTATGACAGACCAGCTAGATCTACTGTCTCTATTATATTATGACAGACCAGCTAGATCTACTGTCTGACAGACCAGCTAGATCTCTATTATATTATGACAGACCAGCTAGATCTACTGTCTCTATTATAATATGACAGACCAGCTAGATCTACTGTCTCTATTATATTATGACAGACCAGCTAGATCTACTGTCTCTATTATATTATGACAGACCAGCTAGATCTACTGTCTCTATTATATTATGACAGACCAGCTAGATCTACTGTCTCTATTATATTATGACAGACCAGCTAGATCTACTGTCTCTATTATATTATGACAGACCAGCTAGATCTACTGTCTCTATTATATTATGACAGACCAGCTAGATCTACTGTCTCTATTATATTATGACAGACCAGCTAGATCTACTGTCTCTATTTATATGACAGACCAGCTAGATCTACTGTCTCTATTATATTATGACAGACCAGCTAGATCTACTGTCTCTATTATATTATGACAGACCAGCTAGATCTACTGTCTCTATTATATTATGACAGACCAGCTAGATCTACTGACAGACCAGCTAGATCTACTGTCTCTATTATATTATGACAGACCAGCTAGATCTACTGTCTCTACTGTCTCTATTATATTATGACAGACCAGCTAGATCTACTGTCTCTATTATATTATGACAGACCAGCTAGATATACTGTCTCTATTATATTATGACAGACCAGCTAGATCTACTGTCTCTATTATATTTGACAGACCAGCTAGATCTACTGTCTCTATTATATTATGACAGACCAGCTAGATATACTGTCTCTATTATATTATGACAGACCAGCTAGATCTACTGTCTCTATTATATTATGACAGACCAGCTAGATCTACTGTCTCTATTATATTATGACAGACCAGCTAGATCTACTGTCTCTATTATATTATGACAGACCAGCTAGATCTACTGTCTCTATTATATTATGACAGACCAGCTAGATCTACTGTCTCTATTATATTATGACAGACCAGCTAGATCTACTGTCTCTATTATATTATGACAGACCAGCTAGATCTACTGTCTCTATTATATTATGACAGACCAGCTAGATCTACTGTCTCTATTATATTATGACAGACCAGCTAGATATACTGTCTCTATTATATTATGACAGACCAGCTAGATCTACTGTCTCTATTATATTATGACAGACCAGCTAGATCTACTGTCTCTATTATATTATGACAGACCAGCTAGATCTACTATCTATATTATATTATGACAGACCAGCTAGATCTACTGTCTCTATTATATTATGACAGACCAGATCTACTGTCTCTAGATCTACTGTCTCTATTATATTATGACAGACCAGCTAGATCTACTGTCTCTATTATATTATGACAGACCAGCTAGATCTACTGTCTCTATTATATTATGACAGACCAGCTAGATCTACTGTCTCTATTATATTATGACAGACCAGCTAGATCTACTGTCTCTATTATATTATGACAGACCAGCTAGATCTACTGTCTCTATTATAATATGACAGACCAGCTAGATCTACTGTCTCTATTATATTATGACAGACCAGCTATATACTGTCTCTATTATATTATGACAGACCAGCTAGATCTACTGTCTCTACTGTCTCTATTATATTATGACAGACCAGCTAGATCTACTGTCTCTATTATATTATGACAGACCAGCTAGATCTACTGTCTCTATTATATTATGACAGACCAGCTAGATCTACTGTCTCTATTATATTATGACAGACCAGCTAGATCTACTGTCTCTATTATATTATGACAGACCAGCTAGATCTACTGTCTCTATTATATTATGACAGACCAGCTAGATCTACTGTCTCTATTATATTATGACAGACCAGCTAGATCTACTGTCTCTATTATATTATGACAGACCAGCTAGATCTACTGTCTCTATTATATTATGACAGACCAGCTAGATCTACTGTCTCTATTATATTATGACAGACCAGCTAGATCTACTGTCTCTATTATATTATGACAGACCAGCTAGATCTACTGTCTCTATTATATTGACAGACCAGCTAGATCTATCTCTATTATATATGACAGACCAGCTAGATCTACTGTCTCTATTATATTATGACAGACCAGCTAGATCTACTGTCTCTATTATATTATGACAGACCAGCTAGATCTACTGTCTCTATTATATTATGACAGACCAGCTAGATCTACTGTCTCTATTATATTATGACAGACCAGCTAGATCTACTGTCTCTATTATATTATGACAGACCAGCTAGATCTACTGTCTCTGTTATATTATGACAGACCAGGTAGATATACTGTCTCTATTATATTATGACAGACCAGCTAGAACTACTGTCTCTATTATATTATCACAGACCAGCTAGATCTACTGTCTCTATTATATTTTGACAGACCAGCTAGATCTACTGTCTCTATTATATTTTGACAGACCATCTAGATCCACTGTCTCTATTATATTATGACAGACCAGCTAGATCTACTGTCTCTATTATATTATGACAGACCAGCTAGATCTACTGTCTCTATTATATTATGACAGACCAGCTAGATCTACTGTCTCTATTATATTTTGACAGACCAGCTAGATCTACTGTCTCTATTATATTATGACAGACCAGCTAGATCTACTGTCTCTATTATATTATGACAGACCAGCTAGATCTACTGTCTCTATTATATTATGACAGACCAGCTAGATCTACTGTCTCTATTATATTATGACAGACCAGCTAGATCTACTGTCTCTATTATATTATGACAGACCAGCTAGATCTACTGTCTCTATTATATTATGACAGACCAGCTAGATCTACTGTCTCTATTATATTATGACAGACCAGCTAGATCTACTGTCTCTATTATATTATGACAGACCAGCTAGATCTACTGTCTCTATTATATTATGACAGACCAGCTAGATCTACTGTCTCTATTATATTATGACAGACCAGCTAGATCTACTGTCTCTATTATATTATGACAGACCAGCTAGATCTACTGTCTCTATTATATTATGACAGACCAGCTAGATCTACTGTCTCTATTATATTATGACAGACCAGCTAGATCTACTGTCTCTATTATATTATGACAGACCAGCTAGATCTACTGTCTCTATTATATTATGACAGACCAGCTAGATCTACTGTCTCTATTATATTATGACAGACCAGCTAGATCTACTGTCTCTATTATATTATGACAGACCAGCTAGATCTACTGTCTCTATTATATTATGACAGACCAGCTAGATCTACTGTCTCTATTATATTATGACAGACCAGCTAGATCTACTGTCTCTATTATATTATGACAGACCAGCTAGATCTACTGTCTCTATTATATTATGACAGACCAGCTAGATCTACTGTCTCTATTATATTATGACAGACCAGCTAGATCTACTGTCTCTATTATATTATGACAGACCAGCTAGATCTACTGTCTCTATTATATTATGACAGACCAGCTAGATCTACTGTCTCTATTATATTATGACAGACCAGCTAGATCTATCTCTACTGATCTACTGTCTCTATTATATTATGACAGACCAGCTAGATCTACTGTCTCTATTATATTATGACAGACCAGCTAGATCTACTGTCTCTATTATATTATGACAGACCAGCTAGATCTACTGTCTCTATTATATTATGACAGACCAGCTAGATATACTGTCTCTATTATATTATGACAGACCAGCTAGATCTACTGTCTCTATTATATTATATTATGACAGACCAGCTAGATCTACTGTCTCTATTATATTATGACAGACCAGCTAGATCTACTGTCTCTATTATATTATGACAGACCAGCTAGATCTACTGTCTCTATTATATTATGACAGACCAGCTAGATCTACTGTCTCTATTATATTATGACAGACCAGCTAGATCTACTGTCTCTATTATATTATGACAGACCAGCTAGATCTACTGTCTCTATTATATTATGACAGACCAGCTAGATCTACTGTCTCTATTATATTATGACAGACCAGCTAGATCTACTGTCTCTATTATATTATGACAGACCAGCTAGATCTACTGTCTCTATTATATTATGACAGACCAGCTAGATCTACTGTCTCTATTATATTATGACAGACCAGCTAGATCTACTGTCTCTATTATATTATGACAGACCAGCTAGATCTACTGTCTCTATTATATTATGACAGACCAGCTAGATCTACTGTCTCTATTATATTATGACAGACCAGCTAGATCTACTGTCTCTATTATATTATGACAGACCAGCTAGATCTACTGTCTCTATTATATTATGACAGACCAGCTAGATCTACTGTCTCTATTATATTATGACAGACCAGCTAGATCTACTGTCTCTATTATATTATGACAGACCAGCTAGATCTACTGTCTCTATTATATTATGACAGACCAGCTAGATCTACTGTCTCTATTATATTATGACAGACCAGCTAGATCTACTGTCTCTATTATATTATGACAGACCAGCTAGATCTACTGTCTCTATTATATTATGACAGACCAGCTAGATCTACTGTCTCTATTATATTATGACAGACCAGCTAGATCTACTGTCTCTATTATATTATGACAGACCAGCTAGATCTACTGTCTCTATTATATTATGACAGACCAGCTAGATCTACTGTCTCTATTATATTATGACAGACCAGCTAGATCTACTGTCTCTATTATATTATGACAGACCAGCTAGATCTACTGTCTCTATTATATTATGACAGACCAGCTAGATCTACTGTCTCTATTATATTATGACAGACCAGCTAGATCTACTGTCTCTATTATATTATGACAGACCAGCTAGATCTACTGTCTCTATTATATTATGACAGACCAGCTAGATCTACTGTCTCTATTATATTTTGACAGACCAGCTAGATCTACTGTCTCTATTATATTATGACAGACCAGCTAGATCTACTGTCTCTATTATATTATGACAGACCAGCTAGATCTACTGTCTCTATTATATTATGACAGACCAGCTAGATCTACTGTCTCAGACCATTATATTATGACAGACCAGCTAGATCTACTGTCTCTATTATATTATGACAGACCAGCTAGATCTACTGTCTTATTATATTATGACAGACCAGCTAGATCTACTGTCTCTATTATATTATGACAGACCAGCTAGATACTGTCTCTCTACTACTGTCTCTATTATATTATGACAGACCAGCTAGATCTACTGTCTCTATTATATTATGACAGACCAGCTAGATCTACTGTCTCTATTATATTATGACAGACCAGCTAGATCTACTGTCTCTATTATATTATGACAGACCAGCTAGATCTACTGTCTCTATTATATTATGACAGACCAGCTAGATCTACTGTCTCTATTATATTATGACAGACCAGCTAGATCTACTGTCTCTCTATTATATATATTTGACAGACCAGCTAGATCTACTGTCTCTATATATTATGACAGACCAGCTAGATCTACTGTCTCTATTATATTATGACAGACCAGCTAGATCTACTGTCTCTATTATATTATGACAGACCAGCTAGATCTACTGTCTCTATTATATTATGACAGACCAGCTAGATCTACTGTCTCTATTATATTATGACAGACCAGCTAGATCTACTGTCTCTATTATATTATGACAGACCAGCTAGATCTACTGTCTCTATTATATTATGACAGACCAGCTAGATCTACTGTCTCTATTATATTATGACAGACCAGCTAGATCTACTGTCTCTATTATATTATGACAGACCAGCTAGATCTACTGTCTCTATTATATTATGACAGACCAGCTAGATCTACTGTCTCTATTATATTATGACAGACCAGCTAGATCTACTGTCTCTATTATATTATGACAGACCAGCTAGATCTACTGTCTCTATTATATTATGACAGACCAGCTAGATCTACTGTCTCTATTATATTATGACAGACCAGCTAGATCTACTGTCTCTATTATATTATGACAGACCAGCTAGATCTACTGTCTCTATTATATTATGACAGACCAGCTAGATCTACTGTCTCTATTATATTATGACAGACCAGCTAGATCTACTGTCTCTATTATATTATGACAGACCAGCTAGATCTACTGTCTCTATTATATTATGACAGACAGACCAGCTAGATCTACTGTCTCTATTATATTATGACAGACCAGCTAGATATACTGTCTCTATTATATTATGACAGACCAGCTAGAACTACTGTCTCTATTATATTATGACAGACCAGCTAGATCTACTGTCTCTATTATATTTTGACAGACCAGCTAGATCTACTGTCTCTATTATATTTTGACAGACCAGCTAGATCTACTGTCTCTATTATATTATGACAGACCAGCTAGATCTACTGTCTCTATTATATTATGACAGACCAGCTAGATCTACTGTCTCTATTATATTATGACAGACCAGCTAGATCTACTGTCTCTATTATATTATGACAGACCAGCTAGATCTACTGTCTCTATTATATTATGACAGACCAGCTAGATCTACTGTCTCTATTATATTATGACAGACCAGCTAGATCTACTGTCTCTATTATATTATGACAGACCAGCTAGATCTACTGTCTCTATATATTATGACAGACCAGCTAGATCTACTGTCTCTATTATATTATGACAGACCAGCTAGATCTACTGTCTCTATTATATTATGACAGACCAGCTAGATCTACTGTCTCTATTATATTATGACAGACCAGCTAGATCTACTGTCTCTATTATATTATGACAGACCAGCTAGATCTACTGTCTCTATGTCTCTATTATATTATGACAGACCAGCTAGATCTACTGTCTCTATTATATTATGACAGACCAGCTAGATCTACTGTCTCTATTATATTTTGACAGACCAGCTAGATCTACTGTCTCTATTATATTATGACAGACCAGCTAGATCTACTGTCTCTATTATATTATGACAGACCAGCTAGATCTACTGTCTCTATTATATTATGACAGACCAGCTAGATCTACTGTCTCTATTATATTATGACAGACCAGCTAGATCTACTGTCTCTATTATATTATGACAGACCAGCTAGATCTACTGTCTCTATTATATTATGACAGACCAGCTAGATCTACTGTCTCTATTATATTATGACAGACCAGCTAGATCTACTGTCTCTATTATATTATGACAGACCAGCTAGATCTACTGTCTCTATTATATTATGACAGACCAGCTAGATCTACTGTCTCTATTATATTATGACAGACCAGCTAGATCTACTGTCTCTATTATATTATGACAGACCAGCTAGATCTACTGTCTCTATTATATTATGACAGACCAGCTAGATCTACTGTCTCTATTATATTATGACAGACCAGCTAGATCTACTGTCTCTATTATATTATGACAGACCAGCTAGATCTACTGTCTCTATTATATTATGACAGACCAGCTAGATCTACTGTCTCTATTATATTATGACAGACCAGCTAGATCTACTGTCTCTATTATATTATGACAGACCAGCTAGATATACTGTCTCTATTATATTATGACAGACCAGCTAGATCTACTGTCTCTATTATATTATGACAGACCAGCTAGATCTACTGTCTCTATTATATTATGACAGACCAGCTAGATCTACTGTCTCTATTATATTATGACAGGTCAGCTAGATCTACTGTCTCTATTATATTATGACAGACCAGCTAGATCTACTGTCTCTATTATATTATGACAGACCAGCTAGATCTACTGTCACTATTATATTATGACAGACCAGCTAGATCTACTGTCTCTATTATATTATGACAGACCAGGTAGATCTACTGTCTCTATTATATTATGACAGACCAGCTAGATCTACTGTCTCTATTCTATTATGACAGACCAGCTAGATCTACTGTCTCCATTATATTATTATGACAGACCAGCTAGATCTACTGTCTCTATTATATTATGACAGACCAGCTAGATCTACTGTCTCTATTCTATTATGACAGACCAGCTAGATCTACTGTCTCTATTATATTTTGACAGACCAGGTAGATCTACTGTCTCTATTATATTATGACAGACCAGCTAGATCTACTGTCTCTATTATATTATGACAGACCAGCTAGATCTACTGTCTCTATTATATTATGACAGACCAGCTAGATCTACTGTCTCTATTATATTATGACAGACCAGCTAGATCTACTGTCTCTATTATATTATGACAGACCAGCTAGATCTACTGTCTCTATGTCTCTATTATATTATGACAGACCAGCTAGATCTACTGTCTCTATTTATAGATCTATGACAGACCAGCTAGATCTAATGTCTCTATTATATTATGACAGACCAGCTAGATCTACTGTCTCTATTATATTATGACAGACCAGCTAGATCTACTGTCTCTATTATATTATGACAGACCAGCTAGATCTACTGTCTCTATTATATTATGACAGACCAGCTAGATCTACTGTCTCTATTATATTATGACAGACCAGCTAGATCTACAGTCTCTATTATATTATGACAGACCAGCTAGATCTACTGTCTCTATTATATTATGACAGACCAGCTAGATCTACTGTCTCTATTATATTATGACAGACCAGCTAGATCTACTGTCTCTATTATATATTATGACAGACCAGCTAGATCTACTGTCTCTATTATATTATGACAGACCAGCTAGATCTACTGTCTCTATTATATTATGACAGACCAGCTAGATCTACTGTCTCTATTATATTATGACAGACCAGCTAGATCTACTGTCTCTATTATATTATGACAGACCAGCTAGATCTACTGTCTCTATTATATTATGACAGACCAGCTAGATCTACTGTCTCTATTATATTATGACAGACCAGCTAGATCTACTGTCTCTATTATATTATGACAGACCAGCTAGATCTACTGTCTCTATTATATTATGACAGACCAGCTAGATCTACTGTCTCTATTATATTATGACAGACCAGCTAGATCTACTGTCTCTATTATATTATGACAGACCAGCTAGATCTACTGTCTCTATTATATTATGACAGACCAGCTAGATCTACTGTCTCTATTATAATATGACAAACCAGCTAGATCTACTGTCTCTATTATATTATGACAGACCAGCTAGATCTACTGTCTCTATTATAATATGACAGACCAGCTAGATCTACTGTCTCTATTATATTATGACAGACCAGCAGGATATACTGTCTCTATTATATTATCACAGACCAGCTAGATCTACTGTCTCTATTATATTATCACAGACCAGCTAGATCTACTGTCTCTATTATATCTCGACAGACCAGCTAGATATACTGTCTCTGTTATATTATGACAGACCAGGTAGATATACTGTCTCTATTATATTATGACAGACCAGCTAGAACTACTGTCTCTATTATATTATCACAGACCAGCTATATCTACTGTCTCTATTATATTTTGACAGACCAGCTAGATCTACTGTCTCTATTATATTTTGACAGACCATCTAGATCCACTGTCTCTATTATATTATGACAGACCAGGTAGATATACTGTCTCTATTATATTATGACAGACCAGCTAGATCTACTGTCTCTATTCTATTTTGACAGACCAGCTAGATCTACTGTCTCTATTATATTTTGACAGACCAGGTAGATCTACTGTCTCTATTATATTATGACAGACCAGCTAGATCTACTGTCTCTATTATATTATGACAGACCAGCTAGATCTACTGTCTCTGTTATATTATAACAGACCAGGTAGATATACTGTCTCTATTATATTATGACAGACCACCTAGATCTACTGTCTCTATTATATTATGACAGACCAGCTAGATCTACTGTCTCTATTATATTTTGACAGACCAGCTAGATCTACTGTCTCTATTATATTTTGACAGACCAGCTAGATCTACTGTCTCTATTATATTATGACAGACCAGCTAGATCTACTGTCTCTATTATATTATGACAGACCAGCTAGATATACTGCCTCTATTATAATATGACAGACCAGCTAGATCTACTGTCTCTATTATATTATGACAGACCAGCTATATCTACTGTCTCTATTATATTATGACAGACCAGCAGGATATACTGTCTCTATTATATTATGACAGACCAGCTAGATCTACTGTCTCTATTATATTATGACAGACCAGCTAGATCTACTGTCTCTATTATATTATGACAGACCAGCTAGATCTACTGTCTCTATTATATTATGACAGACCAGCTAGATCTACTGTCTCTATTATATTATGACAGACCAGCTAGATCTACTGTCTCTATTATATTATGACAGACCAGCTAGATCTACTGTCTCTATTATATTATGACAGACCAGCTAGATCTACTGTCTCTATTATATTATGACAGACCAGCTAGATCTACTGTCTCTATTATATTATGACAGACCAGCTAGATCTACTGTCTCTATTATATTATGACAGACCAGCTAGATCTACTGTCTCTATTATATTATGACAGACCAGCTAGATCTACTGTCTCTATTATAATATGACAGACCAGCTAGATCTACTGTCTCTATTATATTATGACAGACCAGCTAGATCTACTGTCTCTATTATATTATGACAGACCAGCAGATATACTGTCTCTATTATATTATCACAGACCAGCTAGATCTACTGTCTCTATTATATTATGACAGACCAGCTAGATATACTGTCTCTGTTATATTATGACAGACCAGGTAGATATACTGTCTCTATTATATTATGACAGACCAGCTAGAACTACTGTCTCTATTATATTATGACAGACCAGCTATATCTACTGTCTCTATTATATTTTGACAGACCAGCTAGATCTACTGTCTCTATTATATTTTGACAGACCAGCTAGATCTACTGTCTCTATTATATTATGACAGACCAGCTAGATCTACTGTCTCTATTATATTATGACAGACCAGCTAGATCTACTGTCTCTATTATATTATGACAGACCAGCTAGATCTACTGTCTCTATTATATTTTGACAGACCAGCTAGATCTACTGTCTCTATTATATTATGACAGACCAGCTAGATCTACTGTCTCTATTATATTATGACAGACCAGCTAGATCTACTGTCTCTATTATATTATGACAGACCAGCTAGATCTACTGTCTCTATTATATTATGACAGACCAGCTAGATCTACTGTCTCTATTATATTATGACAGACCAGCTAGATCTACTGTCTCTATTATATTATGACAGACCAGCTAGATCTACTGTCTCTATTATATTATGACAGACCAGCTAGATCTACTGTCTCTATTATATTATGACAGACCAGCTAGATCTACTGTCTCTATTATATTATGACAGACCAGCTAGATCTACTGTCTCTATTATATTTATGACAGACCAGCTAGATCTACTGTCTCTATTATATTATGACAGACCAGCTAGATCTACTGTCTCTATTATATTATGACAGACCAGCTAGATCTACTGTCTCTATTATATTATGACAGACCAGCTAGATCTACTGTCTCTATTATATTATGACAGACCAGCTAGATCTACTGTCTCTATTATATTATGACAGACCAGCTAGATCTACTGTCTCTATTATATTATGACAGACCAGCTAGATCTACTGTCTCTATTATATTATGACAGACCAGCTAGATCTACTGTCTCTATTATATTTTGACAGACCAGCTAGATCTACTGTCTCTATTATATTATGACAGACCAGCTAGATCTACTGTCTCTATTATATTATGACAGACCAGCTAGATCTACTGTCTCTATTATATTATGACAGACCAGCTAGATCTACTGTCTCTATTATATTTTGACAGACCAGCTAGATCTACTGTCTCTATTATATTATGACAGACCAGCTAGATCTACTGTCTCTATTATATTATGACAGACCAGCTAGATCTACTGTCTCTATTATATTATGACAGACCAGCTAGATCTACTGTCTCTATTATATTATGACAGACCAGCTAGATCTACTGTCTCTATTATATTATGACAGACCAGCTAGATCTACTGTCTCTATTATATTATGACAGACCAGCTAGATCTACTGTCTCTATTATATTATGACAGACCAGCTAGATCTACTGTCTCTATTATATTATGACAGACCAGCTAGATCTACTGTCTCTATTATATTATGACAGACCAGCTAGATCTACTGTCTCTATTATATTATGACAGACCAGCTAGATCTACTGTCTCTATTATATTATGACAGACCAGCTAGATCTACTGTCTCTATTATATTATGACAGACCAGCTAGATCTACTGTCTCTATTATATTATGACAGACCAGCTAGATCTACTGTCTCTATTATATTATGACAGACCAGCTAGATCTACTGTCTCTATTATATTATGACAGACCAGCTAGATCTACTGTCTCTATTATATTATGACAGACCAGCTAGATCTACTGTCTCTATTATATTTGACAGACCAGCTAGATCTACTGTCTCTATTATATTATGACAGACCAGCTAGATCTACTGTCTCTATTATATTATGACAGACCAGCTAGATCTACTGTCTCTATTATATTATGACAGACCAGCTAGATCTACTGTCTCTATTATATTATGACAGACCAGCTAGATCTACTGTCTCTATTATATTATGACAGACCAGCTAGATCTACTGTCTCTATTATATTATGACAGACCAGCTAGATCTACTGTCTCTATTATATTATGACAGACCAGCTAGATCTACTGTCTCTATTATATTATGACAGACCAGCTAGATCTACTGTCTCTATTATATTATGACAGACCAGCTAGATCTACTGTCTCTATTATATTATGACAGACCAGCTAGATCTACTGTCTCTATTATATTATGACAGACCAGCTAGATCTACTGTCTCTATTATATTATGACAGACCAGCTAGATCTACTGTCTCTATTATATTATGACAGACCAGCTAGATCTACTGTCTCTATTATATTATGACAGACCAGCTAGATCTACTGTCTCTATTATATTATGACAGACCAGCAGGATATACTGTCTCTATTATATTATCACAGACCAGCTAGATCTACTGTCTCTATTATATTTTGACAGAACAGCTAGATCTACTGTCTCTGTTATATTATGACAGACCAGGTAGATATACTGTTTCTATTATATTATGACAGACCAGCTAGAACTACTGTCTCTATTATATTATGACAGACCAGCTAGATCTACTGTCTCTATTATATTTTGACAGACCAGCTAGATCTACTGTCTCTATTATATTTTGACAGACCAGCTAGATCCACTGTCTCTATTATATTATGACAGACCAGGTAGATATACTGTCTCTATTATATTATGACAGACCAGCTAGATCTACTGTCTCTATTCTATTATGACAGACCAGCTAGATCTACTGTCTCTATTATATTATGACAGACCAGCTAGATCTACTGTCTCTATTATATTATGACAGACCAGCTAGATCTACTGTCTCTATTATATTATGACAGACCAGCTAGATCTACTGTCTCTATTATATTATGACAGACCAGGTAGATATACTGTCTCTATTATATTATAACAGACCAGCTAGATCCACTGTCTCTATTATATTATGACAGACCAGCTAGATCTACTGTCTCTATTATATTTTGACAGACCAGCTAGATCTACTGTCTCTATTATATTTTGACAGACCAGCTAGATCTACTGTCTCTATTATATTATGACAGACCAGCTATATCTACTGTCTCTATTATATTATGACAGACCAGCTAGATCTACTGTCTCTATTATATTATGACAGACCAGCTAGATCTACTGTCTCTATTATATTATGACAGACCAGCTAGATCTACTGTCTCTATTATATTATGACAGACCAGCTAGATCTACTGTCTCTATTATATTATGACAGACCAGCTAGATCTACTGTCTCTATTATATTATGACAGACCAGCTAGATCTACTGTCTCTATTATATTATGACAGACCAGCTAGATCTACTGTCTCTATTATATTATGACAGACCAGCTAGATCTACTGTCTCTATTATATTATGACAGACCAGCTAGATCTACTGTCTCTATTATATTATGACAGACCAGCTAGATCTACTGTCTCTATTATATTATGACAGACCAGCTAGATCTACTGTCTCTATTATATTATGACAGACCAGCTAGATCTACTGTCTCTATTATATTATGACAGACCAGCTAGATCTACTGTCTCTATTATATTATGACAGACCAGCTAGATCTACTGTCTCTATTATATTATGACAGACCAGCTAGATCTACTGTCTCTATTATATTATGACAGACCAGCTAGATCTACTGTCTCTATTATATTATGACAGACCAGCTAGATCTACTGTCTCTATTATATTATGACAGACCAGCTAGATCTACTGTCTCTATTATATTATGACAGACCAGCTAGATCTACTGTCTCTATTATATTATGACAGACCAGCTAGATCTACTGTCTCTATTATATTATGACAGACCAGCTAGATCTACTGTCTCTATTATATTATGACAGACCAGCTAGATCTACTGTCTCTATTATATTATGACAGACCAGCTAGATCTACTGTCTCTATTATATTATGACAGACCAGCTAGATCTACTGTCTCTATGTCTGTATTATATTATGACAGACCAGGTAGATATACTGTCTCTATTATATTATGACAGACCAGCTAGATCTACTGTCTCTATTATATTATGACAGACCAGCTAGATCTACTGTCTCTATTATATTATGACAGACCAGCTAGATCTACTGTCTCTATTATATTATGACAGACCAGCTAGATCCACTGTCTCTATTATATTATGACAGACCAGGTAGATCTACTGTCTCTATTATATTATGACAGACCAGCTAGATCTACTGTCTCTATTATATTATGACAGACCAGCTAGATCTACTGTCTCTATTATATTTTGACAGACCAGGTAGATCTACTGTCTCTATTATATTATGACAGACCAGCTAGATCTACTGTCTCTATTATATTATGACAGACCAGCTAGATCTACTGTCTCTATTATATTATGACAGACCAGCTAGATATACTGTCTCTATTATATTATGACAGACCAGCTAGATCTACTGTCTCTATTATATTATGACAGACCAGCTAGATCTACTGTCTCTATTATATTTTGACAGACCAGCTAGATCTACTGTCTCTATTATATTTTGACAGACCAGCTAGATCTACTGTCTCTATTATATTATGACAGACCAGCTAGATCTACTGTCTCTGTTATATTATGACAGACCAGGTAGATCTACTGTCTCTATTATATTATGACAGACCAGCTAGATCTACTGTCTCTATTATATTTTGACAGACCAGCTAGATCTACTGTCTCTATTATATTTTGACAGACCAGCTAGATCTACTGTCTCTATTATATTATGACAGACCAGCTAGATCTACTGTCTCTATTATATTATGTCAGACCAGCTAGATCTACTGTCTCTATTATATTATGACAGACCAGCTAGATCTACTGTCTCTATTATATTATGACAGACCAGCTAGATCTACTGTCTCTATTATATTATGACAGACCAGCTAGATCTACTGTCTCTATTATATTATGACAGACCAGGTAGATATACTGTCTCTATTATATTATGACAGACCAGCTAGATCTACTGTCTCTATTATATTATGACAGACCAGCTAGATCTACTGTCTCTATTATATTTTGACAGACCAGCTAGATCTACTGTCTCTATTATATTTTGACAGACCAGCTAGATCTACTGTCTCTATTATATTATGACAGACCAGGTAGAAATCAAATCAAATCAAATCAAATTTTTAGATATACTGTCTCTATTATATTATGACAGACCAGCTAGATCTACTGTCTCTATTATATTTTGACAGACCAGGTAGATCTACTGTCTCTATTATATTATGACAGACCAGCTAGATCTACTGTCTCTATTATATTATGACAGACCAGCTAGATCTACTGTCTCTATTATATTATGACAGACCAGCTAGATCTACTGTCTCTATTATATTATGACAGACCAGCTAGATCTACTGTCTCTATTATATTATCACAGACCAGCTAGATCTACTGTCTCTATTATATTTTGACAGACCAGCTAGATCTACTGTCTCTATTATATTTTTACAGACCAGCTAGATCTACTGTCTCTATTATATTATGACAGACCAGCTAGATCTACTGTCTCTGTTATATTATGACAGACCAGGTAGATCTACTGTCTCTATTATATTATCACAGACCAGCTAGATCTACTGTCTCTATTATATTTTGACAGACCAGCTAGATCTACTGTCTCTATTATATTTTGACAGACCAGCTAGATCTACTGTCTCTATTATATTATGATAAACCAGCTAGAACTACTGTCTCTATTATATTATGTCAGACCAGCTAGATCTACTGTCTCTATTATATTATGACAAACCAGCTAGATCTACTGTCTCTATTATATTATGACAGACCAGCTAGATCTACTGTCTCTATGTCTCTATTATATTATGACAGACCAGCTAGATCTACTGTCTCTATTATAATATGACAAACCAACTAGATCTACTGTCTCTATTATATTTTGACAGACCAGGTAGTTCTACTGTCTCTATTATATTATGACAGACCAGCTAGATCTACTGTCTCTATTATATTATGACAGACCAGCTAGATCTACTGTCTCTATTATATTATGACAGACCAGCTAGATCTACTGTCTCTATTATATTATGACAGACCAGCTAGATCTACTGTCTCTATTATATTATGACAGACCAGCTAGATCTACTGTCTCTATTATATTATGACAGACCAGCTAGATCTACTGTCTCTATTATATTATGACAGACCAGCTAGATCTACTGTCTCTATTATATTATGACAGACCAGCTAGATCTACTGTCTCTATTATATTATGACAGACCAGCTAGATCTACTGTCTCTATTATATTATGACAGACCAGCTAGATCTACTGTCTCTGTTATATTATGACAGACCAGGTAGATCTACTGTCTCTATTATATTATGACAGACCAGCTAGATCTACTGTCTCTATTATATTATGACAGACCAGCTAGATCTACTGTCTCTATTATATTATGACAGACCAGCTAGATCTACTGTCTCTATTATATTATGACAGACCAGCTAGATCTACTGTCTCTATTATATTATGACAGACCAGCTAGATCTACTGTCTCTATTATATTTTGACAGACCAGCTAGATCTACTGTCTCTATTATATTATGACAGACCAGCTAGATCTACTGTCTCTATTATATTATGACAGACCAGCTAGATCTACTGTCTCTATTATATTATGACAGACCAGGTAGATATACTGTCTCTATTATATTATGACAGACCAGCTAGATCTACTGTCTCTATTATATTATGACAGACCAGCTAGATCTACTGTCTCTATTATATTATGACAGACCAGCTAGATATACTGTCTCTATTATATTATGACAGACCAGCTAGATCTACTGTCTCTATTATATTATGACAGACCAGCTAGATCTACTGTCTCTATTATATTATGACAGACCAGGTAGATATACTGTCTCTATTATATTATGACAGACCAGCTAGATCTACTGTCTCTATTATATTATGACAGACCAGCTAGATCTACTGTCTCTATTATATTATGACAGACCAGCTAGATCTACTGTCTCTATTATATTATGACAGACCAGCTAGATCTACTGTCTCTATTATATTATGACAGACCAGCTAGATCTACTGTCTCTGTTATATTATGACAGACCAGGTAGATATACTGTCTCTATTATATTATGACAGACCAGCTAGATCTACTGTCTCTATTATATTATCACAGACCAGCTAGATCTACTGTCTCTATTATATTATGACAGACCAGCTAGATCTACTGTCTCTATTATATTTTTACAGACCAGCTAGATCTACTGTCTCTATTATATTATGACAGACCAGCTAGATCTACTGTCTCTATTATATTATGACAGACCAGGTAGATCTACTGTCTCTATTATATTATGACAGACCAGCTAGATCTACTGTCTCTATTATATTTTGACAGACCAGCTAGATCTACTGTCTCTATTATATTTTGACAGACCAGCTAGATCTACTGTCTCTATTATATTATGATAGACCAGCTAGATCTACTGTCTCTATTATATTATGTCAGACCAGCTAGATCTACTGTCTCTATTATATTATGACAGACCAGCTAGATCTACTGTCTCTATTATATTATGACAGACCAGCTAGATCTACTGTCTCTATTCTATTATGACAGACCAGCTAGATCTACTGTCTCTGTTATATTATGACAGACCAGGTAGATATATTGTCTCTATTATATTATGACAGACCAGCTGGATCTACTGTCTCTATTCTATTATGACAGACCAGCTAGATCTACTGTCTCTATTATATTTTGACAGACCAGCTAGATCTACTGTCTCTATTATATTTTGACAGACCAGCTAGATCCACTGTCTCTATTATATTATGACAGACCAGGTAGATATACTGTCTCTATTCTATTATGACAGACCAGCTAGATCTACTGTCTCTATTATATTTTGACAGACCAGGTAGATCTACTGTCTCTATTATATTATGACAGACCAGCTAGATCTACTGTCTCTATTATATTATGACAGACCACCTAGATCTACTGTCTCTGTTATATTATGACAGACCAGGTAGATATACTGTCTCTATTATATTATGACAGACCAGCTAGATCTACTGTCTCTATTATATTATCACAGACCAGCTAGATCTACTGTCTCTATTATATTTTGACAGACCAGCTAGATCTACTGTCTCTATTATATTTTGACAGACCAGCTAGATCTACTGTCTCTATTATATTATGACAGACCAGCTAGATCTACTGTCTCTGTTATATTATGACAGACCAGGTAGATCTACTGTCTCTATTATATTATCACAGACCAGCTAGATCTACTGTCTCTATTATATTTGACAGACCAGCTAGATCTACTGTCTCTATTATATTATGACAGACCAGGTAGATCTACTGCCTCAATTATAATATGACAGACCAGCTAGATCTACTGTCTCTATTATATTATGACAGACCAGCTAGATCTACTGTCTCTGTTATATTATAACAGACCAGGTAGATATACTGTCTCTATTATATTATGACAGACCACCTAGATCTACTGTCTCTATTATATTATCACAGACCAGCTAGATCTACTGTCTCTATTATATTTTGATAGACCAGCTAGATCTACTGTCTCTATTATATTTTGATAGACCAGCTAGATCTACTGTCTCTATTATATTTTGACAGACCAGCTAGATCTACTGTCTCTATTATATTATGACAGACCAGCTAGATCTACTGTCTCTGTTATATTATGACAGACCAGCTAGATATACTGCCTCTATTATAATATGACAGACAAGCTAGATCTACTGTCTCTATTATATTATGACAGACCAGCTATATCTACTGTCTCTATTATATTATGACAGACCAGCAGGATATACTGTCTTGTCTCTATTCTATTATGACAG